>NC_053028.1:25897427-26146918 GCF_003073215.2 Triticum urartu | reverse complement strand
AAGCTTGTATCAAGCAATGATGGTGTGTTTCATGAATGGTTTCCTTCAGATTTGTAGTCTGGATACAACCGACCATCACGCCCACCATTTTCATGCATCACTGGGATTGAGCAATTGCACTACCTTACATACTCAAGTTTTTTACTCTTAATAATCTTGCTACAAATTTTACCATGTAGCTTTATGTTTCTTTGAAAATAACTTCATGTCATACCTTAGTATTCTCATAAAATTATCTACCAATTTTACTTTAAAAATGGGCAGGCACGTTCAAAATGACTTCCGTATCTTATAGAAGTACCTACCATTCTAATTTTTTTTAAATGACGGACGCCGCAACGCGCGCCTTCCATGATCTAGTCTAGTAGTAAAACATAACCCTATTAATGTACTATGGCGATATAGCCTTTGCAACTTGCATGTCTTGGTTAAATCTGTAACGAATGGCTTGCATCAGTTCTTCGTGCCTCCAGGGGCCATGATAAAAATGCAATGGACGCATGACCGTTGCTTTCAGCCTTAGCATCTCCCTCAATTAGAATTTAGAGGTGTGAGAAGACTAAGTCTTATCCCCTCACATGAAAATAAGGATAACAAACACGCTAGTGCTCATGAGTTGTGTAACTTGGTGTCATACTTGTCACATGCATTCGTTTCCATGCCAAACTTCCTTTGGCGATGGGCTTAATATATACCCTCTCATATTTCACCATCAAAGCCTGCCCTATCCATTTGCCCTGCTGCTTGGAATCACAATGTGACTTTTATCTATCAAGCATCATCTTTAGTTGGCTATCTACATTTCGTTGTAGGCATGGTGCCACTTGAGATATTAGAGGGAACTGACTGTTGGCACTAGCTCTACACCGACAATCCTTGCTAGGATCATCTATGTACTCCTCGTCAAAAGCAACAGCCACGCACTTGATAAATCAATGGAAGCTGATTGAGCCGAGCGTACAGAGCTAGCTCACTACAACCAGATTGGTCTCCTCGGTAGTTGTACTACTTGCCGATGGCTACCTGGCTAACCAATGCTGTTTACGCACATACAACCCCTTTCACTAAACATATAAAAGGTAATATAGACTTTTGAAAAATCATACCCACTTTCATATGTATGATGGGTCGTATACACGTACATTTTTTTCTGTACATGGGAACTCCTATATGTTGCATTCTAATATTCGCAGAGGGCGCCTGCGAATAGGCCGGCCCAACAGAGCGAGCGCGAGCGAGTGAAAGGCCACTGTAGCTTATAAAGCTAAAAAATTAAGTGTGCCGTCAAGGGTGTCAAAACCGAGACCAGGTGCTGCTGAATGAATGTTGACAACCACCTGAGCTAAAGAGGGTTGTTCAAGTGGTTCCGCAAAATTTTAAAGAAGTAGCAAAAGAGGAAGATCGAGCAGCCCAACTAGCAATCTGGCGAACCACACCGGGCACTGTAGCCGCCACAACACCCACTATGGCGACACAGACTAGATACTGCAGCAATTCTATTTAAACTTCAAAAACTTTTCTGAAAAAACATGAACTTTCTTTGGAAAGCATGAATAATTTTTGTAAAAATTGAATAATTTTTTAACACAAAACATTGAACATTTTTCAGTAACACAAAAAAAATTTGAAAATGTGAATATTTTTTAAATATTTGAAGAAATTTTGAAACAATGAACATTTTATGAAAATCCAAACTGCGAACATTTTCTGAATTTGTCGTAAAAACAGGAACACTTTTTGAAATTCCAAATTCTTTTGAACCGGTGAACATTTTGGAAGTTCCTAAAGAAAAATGGAAACATGAACATGTTTTAAAATCGTGAAAATATTTCGAATTTGTGAACTAATTTTGGAAAACAGGAACACTTTTTTATAATGCAAACAAAATTTTGAACCCACGAACCTTTATTGAAACTTCTGACCGTTTTTTGAGATTGTGAATAATCTCATAGCAGGAGGTTGCCCAAGGCGAGGCCGCCGACGTTGCAAGTTTCTCTCCAATTGGACATTGCACGCAAAAGTAAAGTAGGCCCTCAGCAAAAAAAGGGGTAAATCATGTCCAAAGGGTTCACCCATTGGTGATTAATTCTGGTTGCATGAACCTCACTGAAGCATCGTCCAATTAATTTCATTAAGGATCACCGTCCTACATGAATACTCAACTTCAAGCGGAAGTTAGATGCGAGGATTCATGCTACATACATACATATAGTGTGACGGACATGTCAAGGCTTTTGCACCCAAAAATCATAATCTGATTAACAGAACATCTCATGAGTTGTACATGTTACTTGGTGTCATATTTGGCACATGATTGCCTAGTTTCTTTGGGGGTGTTGGGCTCATTATATACCCTCCCATATATGTTACCATACCCATTCATGTATGCAATGCATATATGACCCTCCGTTTATTTAGCGAGGAACCAAAATGCAACTTGTATCCATCAAATATCATATCGATGATCTATGCATCACATGTACAATATAACTTCTATTGTGTGATGGTGCAAATTAAGATATTAGAAGGAACTGACAAGGTCATACATTCTACTTTGACTCTGCCTTCAATGCTCGCTGGTGCACTAGCTCCGATTCTGACGAGGGCTCATGTTCTTTATCCACATCCGCTGGAAGGACAACATGCCATGTTTGACAATCTCCGAGGCTCACCCAGGCTCCGAGCTGTTGTCCGAGCTGGCAACATTGTCAATGTTTTGACAAAGCTGCCGGCCGGCTGTGGCCCTGCCTGCTCCATGATATGCATGGCACCCTTGATCGACTCTTGCAAAAGCACTGCTTCCCATTCCTGTTCTCTATTCCGAGCTTAACTCTACTGGCGCCGAGGCACATCACGGGTTTGGACTTGTTCAGATAGTGATGCTTGTGTCTCGGGAGTCATGAACCTCACTGAACCTGCCGGCATTGATAACTCCATAACAGAGCTCCCGTTGGCCCTACCCTGCTCCATGATCCGGCAGCCATGATCGACCCCCACTAATTCACCACTTTTCGTTCATGTTTCCTGTACGGAGCTTAACTGTACCTAGCGCCGCGGCACATGCGGCACGTCTCTGGTTTGGACTTGTACGGCTATTGATGCTTGAGTCTTGCGACCCATGCATGCAGCCGTGGATCTCGCCGCTGGTTCACATGTTCACATCACCTGTTAAACACAGACGGGCCCAGAAAGAAAGAAAGAAAGAAAGGAAGGATATTTTCGTTACACTGCATGCATTATGAGTGATCCTATCTTTTTTAATCTAAAGAATTGCAATGTGCTACGCCTCTATAACTAACTTAATCTATCACGTCCACCTATCTAGTAGTCAAACATAACCCAATAATGTACTATGGCGATATAGCCTTTGGAACTTGCATGTCTTGGTTAAACCGTAACGAACGGCTTGAATAAGTTCTTTGTGCCTCCATGGGCCATGGTAACAATGCAATGGACGCATGACCGTTGCTTTGAGCCTTAGCATCTTCCTCAATTAGAATTTAGAAGTGCGCGAGGACTGAGTCTTATCCCCTCACATGAAAATAAGAATAACAAACACTCCTGGTCATGAGTTGTGTAACTTAGTGTCATACTTGTCACATGCTTTCGTTTCCATGTGAAAGTTTCTTTGGAGATGGGCTTAATGTATACCCGCTCATATTTCATCATCTAAGCCTGTACTATCCATTTGCCCCGCTGCTTGGAATCAGAAAGTGACTTTTATCTATCAAACATCATCTTTAGTTAGTTGTCCACAATTTCGTTGTAGGTATGGTGCCACTTGAGATATTAGAGTGAACTAACTGTTGGCGCAAGCTCTACACCAAGAATCATTGCCGTGATCATCTATGTACTCCTCGTCGAAAGCAACAGCCACGCACTTGATGAATCGATGGAAGCTGATTTAGTCATGCGTACATACAGTTTGATTTCTTCGGCAGGTGTACTACTTGCCGATGGCTACCTAAGACAAGAATTTAGTGTAAGATACATCCATAGCTAGACAAATCTAAGACAAGAATTGTGGGATGGGGTGATACGAAGCACTCATTCTGCATGTGTACTCAGCATTTTGTATGTTGTCTATGCTACACGGAACTCAGCATCAATCGATGTTCAAAATGATGCGTATGCGGTTGGAGCATGTGACCGGAGAGGTTTTTATCCATCATGGATGGCGGCATAACCTTCAAATAGGTCCACCTTCTTCGTCAACATAGGCCTTCTTTCGGTCTCATAGGGCTCTACTGTTGCCAATTTGTTACTTTTATATACTTTGTTAAGACTTTTTTTGGCCGTATGCATCTTATCTATGCAGTGATTGGGTGCCACTCATTATATTCTTTTAGAGAAAAAGACATACGCCAGACTTTACAAATAAAGCCAACAGGTAGAATTCGAGCCAACAACAAACATCATATATCAAACCCACATAAATAAATGTTTGCGAATTTTAAGAAAAGTTAAAAAATTTGAAAACAATTCGCCAAATTTGAAAAATGTGCACAAATCTAAACAGTGTTCATAAATATAAAATATATTCACGAATTTAAAGAATTTCATGGCTTCATTTGTGAAAACATTTACAAATTTAAATATTCTTCACAGAACAAAAAATGTCCATGTACTTTAATAGAAAAAGGATAAAATGAAAAACACTAAAAAATAATGGAAAAACAGAAAATAAAATAAAAATTAAAACAAATTGGAAGTATCCAGACGTTCCAAATGGAGTGCCCTAGTGGCTGCGAATAGGAAACATCGCCTAACTGGGTTTGACCTTACAACTCTTGTTCAACACGCGCTGCTCTTTCCCATGGGCCGGCCCATCTTCCAGTTCTGTTTTTTTTATGTTATTAGTTAGGCTTGGGTACAGTACAATAGCGTTAGCCGCCTCTAAGTGGAGAGCAACTAACTAGAGGTCCCTAAATAATTAACTGGAGGTCCCTGGTGGTCATTTTTAGTGGCCTAGGAGCACGCCAAGTAGTGTGTTCAGCTACTGCCACATGTCGCTTGTGGGGCTTTTTTTTCGTGTGTTGGGTGCTTCCTCTAGATCTTTGTACGTGCTTTCGGGTTTTTTCTATTTTTTGTCTTTTCGATTTTCACTGGTTTTTCTTAGGTTATGGAGAAATCTTTTGCATGGATTTTTATTTTCGAGCAGGAAAATTTTGTATTTCCATGATCATAGAAGTACAGATTTGCTTCCGCGGAAAGCACAACCATACTTCTCGAAAAGAAAAGAAAAACTGAAAATTTGGGCGGTGTGCGCGTCCATGGGCGACATCGCGAGTATTGGCAGCTCCGCGTTAACGAGGCGAAGCACGTGCGCCTCTTCGAGGTGATAGAGGCAGAGGAGGACAATATCTGGAGAAGCACGACAATGATGCCTAGAGGCATCATTTGTTGAACAAATTCCATCATTTACATAACTTGAGGTCACTCTCAGACTGGAAGCCCTCACAGATTACATCAAATTCCGGACACAAACTGGGGAGATAAAAACATCTAATAAACATGGCAAAGGAAGGCTGAACTGCTGACACTCAACATAAGCTGCAACCAGGCGACCTGAAGGACAGCACCATCAGCTGAAAGACCAAATAGAACAAACAAGGCCTCCATAATTGATTAGCCACCAATTCCAACCTGAAGAAATGTCGCAGTCAGTCATCTGTCATGGATCACTATGCCATGGCTAGAGAAGCTTTCCATATTCAACACGACTTGAAGGCCACAGTTATCCAAACCAGGCTAAATTGTACTGTAAGAGGCAGGTCACTGTCATGAATCTCCTGATAGAGTAGATGATAGGTGCAGAGATGGTTACGGCGGCTTCCGGACCAATCAAGCAGATTTCGTCTATTGATCTACAACAACACGAGCTTCCAATGCAGAACATCAAGCAGATGTTAACATTCTCACACAATCAGCCACTGTGACCCAACTATGGATCACTGAAGCTGTAAGGATGGATGGTTAATTTTCAATTTCAGAGCATGATTCACAGAAGGAAATCACTGAAACTTAATAAGGATACATGGTTAATCTCAGAGCAGGAGGTTGCCGAGGGCGAGGCCGACGACGCAGACCGCCAGCGCGACCCACCACGCGGCGGCGACGCCGCGCCGGGCGGCATCCCCATCTTCCTCATCATCTTCAGGCTCGGCGCCGGCGGCTCTGAGCGCGGAGTTCTCGGCCTCGAGCATCATGACCCACCGGCGGTGCGCCGAGAGCAGCACCGAGTCCCGCACGAGCAGCGCTGCCAGGCCTCCGCTGGCCGCGGCAAGCTTCCGCTCCGCCTCCCGCGCCCGCGACTGCGACAGCCGCAGCGCCCGCCGCAGCTCCTCGTTGCCGCCGTCGCCCTTCTTATCCGCCCCCGCCGCGCTCTCCAATCTTTCCTCGCGCGAAAAGAGAACAAGAAAAAAAGCTGAGCGATGCGCCATGGCCAATCCGTGAAGGGGACGCGCCTTACCTGTGAAGAAGAGTCGGGAGGGGGCCGAAGAGTTTGGCCGGAGGGGGCAGGTCGCAGTTGAGGAGCAGATCGGCGGGCGAGGGCCGCCCCCGGCGCCGCTTCTGGTGCTCGTCGGCGCCCGGGCCGGCCATCAGCTCGCTCCGCCGCCCGAGTGGTTGGCTGCGTCCGCTCCGCCTCCCTCGACTGAGGCCAGCGGCAGGGTCTGGTTGGATTGGGGCCGGCCGTGGGGGTTGGTGTAGAGCAGGGGAAGGGAGGAGCGGTTGCTTCAAGAGTCGTCGCGTCTCTGCCGTCCCAGGCGAGTCTCAAGTGGCGGCCAAGTTAGATTATGTGCCAGCCAAGTGCGCGACACACAGGTGAGTGAGTACGGAATCACGGTGGCCAGTTGCTGTCGACAAGTGATGGACGGAGGAAGGCGACGGAGGAATCTTGGCCCGGACTGACGACTTTGTTCCAAACGTGTCCACACGGTGCACGGGGGCGTATTTGGTTCACCGGCATTTTGCCTACTTGTTCTTGTTCTAGTTGAGCCTGATTGAGCAAATGCTGACTAAAAACCAACATATGCATGTAGTTTGGTTGCCTGCATTAAACTTTCTGTACGAGGAAATCAACTAGTGAGCACGCTGTTTGGTTGCATGCGTCGCTGTTGCTAAACAAACAACATGTTGTTGGGTTGCAAACGGCTAAAGATGCGATCATCACTTCTCACTAGTGGTGATCTTACTACACACACTGGACATTGTCTTGTCCTAACTAGAAAATAAATGGCAGTTTACCCTAGCTACTAGCAAATGACAGTACAAATTATTAAGAGCCAACATGGCGGAATAAGGAAAGTTCAATGATGCTAACTAGGTGCGATTTCATCATCTTTCTCTTCCTATCCCTCTGCTGCTGATGTGCTGCTTCCTCTTACTCGCTTCTGTTGCTGCCTCTTTCTTCTTCCTCCTCTTGTTCTTATGCTTCTGATTCTTGTCTGACCTCTATTATCCCACATTGCCTGAGCCCACTTTGACTTTTTGTTCTTCCATGCTTTGTTGTCGAATGCCTCCACACCATGGTCGGAGCTGATCACCTCATCAGGAGTCACATCTTCCTCCTCCGGCACAAATTCATCAACTCTCCATTGCAGGATCCAATTGTGAATGATGCAGCATGCAAGAACAAGCTTCACCTGGGTAGGGTAAGGGTGTAATGGCTTCTGATCCAGGATCTTAAACATGTTCTTCAAAGCTCCAAAGGCCCTCTCAGTAGTCACTCTAAGGCCGGAGTTTCTGAGATTGAACAGTTCCTGGGGAGTCCTAGGATAGTTCCTACCAGCAAACTCATTCATATGGTACCTGGTTTTCCTGAAGGGCGGAAGAACACCTGGTCTACATGCATAGCCAGCATCTCCAAGGTAGAACTTGCCATCGGGGATGTTGATGCCATCATGACAACCCATGCCGTCACTGAGAATGTTAGCATCATGTGCTGATCATTCCTAGCCAGCCAGCACATATGTGAACTTCAGATCGAAGTCAACAACAACTAGCACATTCTGGCTTGTGTAGTGCTTCCTCCCTCTATATGCTGCAACTTGTGATCTCGGCACTTTGACAGTGACATGAGCACCATCTATTGCTCCAATGCAATCCTGAAATGGTATTACAATATGTTGTTAGTCTACTACAGATCAATAACAACATATGAATGCATGAAGTAAGCTCACCTTGAAGTATGGATATCATCTTGGGCTAGTGCGAATCTTGGTAAGAGTCCGGCCGGTTGGTGACCTGTTCATCTCTCCTCTGAGCTCCCCAACAACATATAACACTTGCTTGAAGTACCTGGAGATTATCTCCATTGATCTCCTGAAGGTGTTGTGTACAACCCTGAACCTCTGGTTATGACCAACAACATGAAGGAACATGGCCACTTGCTCTTCCATAATGATGTGGATGCTATCTTCTAGAAGCCCCTCCTCCTAAACGTCCGCATAAGCCTGGCGAAAGGTGCTCTTTTCATTTGAAGCATCCACATAGCCTCTGTGTCGTTGCAGTTGTGAATGTACTTCAGATTTGCTATCCTCTCTTGATCCCGGATTAACATCGGAGCATACCAGATGCTAGGTCTCCCATTCCGACGAATAACTCTCTTATGGACCAACAAGATCCAGGCCTGAACCATAGCTATCAGCGATGTTGCCCGAACTATAAGCTTCGTCCATTCATCCACAACCTAAGTGACATCCATAATGCGGTCAACGATGGCGCTATCGACCCTAAACGTTCCTATCGAACGACCTAACACATAATAGAGGAGGGGGGGGGTAGCTTACCATCTTTGAGGTCGGGGGAGGCATGGCGGAGACGAGGATGGCTGAATAGAGACGAAGAAGAAAGGGAGAAGCAGCTGCCCGCTGCCGTGGAGTGCTCCTGCCGCCTCTTGCCACTGTAGGGGAGTGTCGCAGCCGCCGTCGCTACCGCAGATTTGAGTAGCCGCCACCGTCGGTGCCAACAACAGAGGAGAGTTTGTCCTACAGCTAGAGGTGAGCAAGTAAATGGGGTGGAGAAGGTATATTTGGCGCCACCTCGCCTCGGCCAATTTTCCCCTCCCACCATCTCCGCCCGCATCCCCCCTGTACCACGCCCTATGTCGCGCCTTCTTTTCCGCGCACTCAGCCCGGCTCACTGGAAACGGCCGATTCAAGCTTTCCCAGCAAGCCAGGCGCCGGAGTGCTTTAAGTTCTCTGCAGATGCGAGCCAGGTCGGCCTGCAGGCTACCAAACAGCCCATTTTCATCCCGATCGGGCCTGGTTGCGCTGTATGTAGCCTACCAAACGCGTGCTTTACAATTGTCCTGAGTTTTGTCCAGCAACACACACATCATGACATGAAGGTGCAGCGGGGAAGTTTGTTTTTAGCAGAATCTCGCTAAGCTTTTAGAGGGACGAAAGAAAGATCGTCGGGTTGGCCTAACCAAACATGATGACCGGTCCCTAGAGACAAAAGCATGCTTTGCTAGATTCAGAGCTTCAAAATTCGATCTCCTAAACTCATGGACTATATAACAAATAATAAGAAACTGACGAATAGCCAATGATCTCATGGATAATTGCTTTGTAGCTCGCATGACTTCCTTGCTTTATAGCGTCAACCACCACCTTGCAGTCCGAGGCAACATGAATTCGTTGATTATATGGATCTTCTGAAACGTCCATGGCTTGTCTGGCAACAAGTGCTTCTGTTGTAGTTGGGTTAGAAATGCCCTTGAAAACAACTGCAGACTTGCTCCCAAAAAGGCCACGTCCTGGTTTGTGCATATTGCACCAAAATCACCAGACCCGCCGTTTCTCGACACTGCCGCTTCGATGTTGTATCGGTCCTCCTCCCCCTCCAACCACATGATACAACCTCATCCGTTAATTTTAATTTCGTATGATTAATCCATAGGTGTAGGATAACTTGGCAGATTGGTCTCGGTATGGGACGATCTTGTATTCTCCTTCTCCAGTATTTTCTCCTCCTTGCATTGTCGGAGCGCTCACTTAGACAACCTGATCAAACAACTCACCTATTCGTATTGGGAACTTCTATGTTGATTGCACCTATATGCGGACATAGCTGCATTTTTCATGCGCATTGATTCCGTGCTTCCCTTGATGACATGTTATGAGTGCTCCTAGCCTATTCAAATCTTGCTGGCGACCACGTAGAAACAAATAAAGATGGTTTTTGTTCAGCCGAGACAAAAAATTTAGTGAGGCTACGAACGCCCTCACGCTATTCATCTCCCTCTTCTCGGCCGCTCTTGTATTCTCATGTGTAATTAATTGTAAATAAATGTAAAATGTGATGTGAGCGCACACACACTTAGTAAAAATGTAGATCTCTCATAACAAGACCACGACACGACATGAAACAAAATATAAATCCCAGGGTCACCACTCTCGTATGGAACTTCGAATAATTCTGCAATATGCTTAGTTGCTCGGACGATCATAGCACAAACTACTACATAATCAAGTCTAGGAAAGGTCGCACAAAAAGAATCCATGAAAAGTAGATCATCAAGATAGTGTGATAAATCATGCGCAAAATTTTGTCACATGCTACTTGGATGGATATATTTTTGCAACCAATCTATACCTACTATTAAAGCAAGGTGATATTTTTGGTTTCGTCCCGCTTAGGTGATTTTATATTTACTAGCAAACATGCCCGTGCGTTGCAACGGTAGAAAAAAAATTCACAAATCCGTAACCCGATAAGCTCGACTCTATACGCAACTTATCTGTGTGCAATACGGCAGCCCATCATTGCTGCCACGTATCCTACTTCCCGTTCTCTCTCTTTCTATGTGTGAGAAAGAGATTAAGACCTAAACTGATAACTAAGACATATTATCTGCAATTATCTCATGATATCCGGAAGTTTAGAACCAACTAAGTATGAAAAATCATGTTTATCTATCAAAAAATTAGGTTGGTGTTGCGATCTATCTAAAGGACAAAAGGTTGGCACATACTCTCAAAATTCATATAGAAAATGTTTGAAACAGATATGCTTTATTACATTGATTTTTCTAGAAAATTTATTTCTGTTACCGGGATGAGAAATTTAAAACCTAATAACCTATGGAGAGGCAAATCAATTACATGACTATAGATGTCGAGACTCAAGTCGCATCTACAACATCAGATCCATTTTCACATCAATCAAATAATGTGACCATACCGACATTTGCAGTAGTTGAAATCATTTAAGATGGAGATTACAGATCCTATTTACGGTCCACATACCAATATTATATTGTATTAAGAGTCTGCTCATATAAGTTTTTTGAGAAGAAGGCATGCTCAAATGTCCTAGTATACTCCTTAGAGAATAGAATGGACATAAATTTGCATAAAAGTTAATTAACATAGCAGTCATGCAATGAGGTAAAAAAACATAGCAGCCATGCAAGAAGTATTGCAGATCAGAAAAAAGAAAGAGAGAGAAAGAAGTATTGAATTGGCCATACACCCAACTTAAAATTGGAATTTTTTAACAATGTATGCTATGCAGATTTATATTCCTTATCCCTCTCGTTGGAATATAACATGCTATAAAGTTTTAGATTTTGCATGTATATGTGCAAAGGTAGCAAGTGGCCAACTATAAATATTGGTTTGAACTATGATTCAAGTCTGAAAACGCAAGGCATATTCCATACAATACCGTCTGCGTGTAATGTGTTTTCTTTAATTTCGTCCATAAACAGATTGCAATAAACAATTGTACATCTATTGATTGGAGAAGCACCTATTGAATGGAGGAGCACATGCCTGAAGCGAGTACTGTTGTTGCTACTATTTCCATCAATGAACCAAAGGAGATCCAGACGTTCATGATTTAGATCCACAAATTGTCACTGCTGCAGGTCTCTGAAGACCACCGGTGGTGTCTCTGCGAAGTTGGAGAAGAGATCGGACCTCTCTTTACATAAGTATGATCAATGTATGCATCAGGTCCAAGACCAAGACGTGCAAGAGTCAACATGCTTGTGCAGTCCATGTTGTGGTGTCCCATGTATTCGGTCCTCCTGCAGTGGGACGTTCAGGAGGTGCAGGACCGTAGGTGCTGCTGAGCTTTACATGACGACGCATCAGGAGATGTGGGTTCGAGCTTCTATGGACGTCACGCACATAGTTACAGATTTCACATTTGATACGACTGATTAGGAGACAAAGGGCCTGAGCCATCGTCTGTTTGTAAACAAAATCATGATAGCAATATACTCAGAGAAACCGGCGGGTGTGATGATGCTGGAGACGCCAGCACGTGACGATGTATATTATGAGAAGAACAAACCATCTTTTGCTCTGGCCACGCGGGGATAGCAGGCCACCTCGACATAACCAGCAGCCTGATTTCACACCTCCATCCTTGTTCCCTGATGAAGCAATATATGGGATCCTTGAGAAACTCTAATCTATCGTGCAATTACCTTATAAAGTGCGCCCTCCTTTACCGCTCTACACGTCCAGGCTGTCCGCCGCCGTGTCCGCCAGCACGGCGTGCAACGCTCCCCGGAGCTCCACCATGAAAGCGTTCAACAGTGTGGGTCGCTCATCCAGTATATTGCCTGGCCGACGCTGGCCTGCGCACCCGTGGGCGGTGACACAGCCAACGGACGCTGGTCCTAGCTAGGCCGCCGTTCTCTCTCAAAAAAAAAAGAAAAAAGCTAGGCCGCCGTGTGCAGACCATAGGGCCGGCATAATCTACTAGGTCTGGGCAAACCAGACGAGGATCGAATCCAACATGTCCACTACCCTGCTCTTCCTCCTACCTCCAGGCTCGTACACTGCCGCCCCCGGAAGCCCCGCAAGGAAGCAGTGGACAGCGAGTGCTTAGCGGGCGATTATGCGTAGGAGGCTTGGCAGTGTTGATTGACTCAGGTTTCGTGGAAAGACTCGTTTTGTATGCTTTATTCCCGCTGTTAGTTGGGGAGATATACTTAGAGCACGCTTCTATATAAGACCATATTCGTATGAGAGGCCTGGTGGTTTACGTCTAGCTGTTGTGATGAGGAGTCCTAGGTCCGAATCCCATCAGCCAAGATTTCTTTTTTTTAATCCTAATTCCGAGTTGACATAAAAACAATTAACCCAGACGTATGAAGAACTATAAAATCTTCCATCCTTTGATATTAGGTATATAAATATAGATATGGATATAGATTTAAGATATATAAGCGAGGTGGTACTATTTACAGGTAAATCCACGTAGTCCACTAAAAATCGTTTCGTAGGTCACCTGGGCCACAAGTCTAAACGTGGCTGGGCTTCCCAGAGGTGCTAATTTTGCGTTTGGGCCTGTGAAATTGCTTCAACGTAGCATTGGTTCCAGCCCACTTATGGGCCATGAGGTGGGCACGCGGGCCTCCTGTAGCAAAATGAGGAAAAAAACAAATTTTCCTTTTAAAGAATCAAACTTACAATCTCATGTCCAGCTAGAGCTGCGGGTACCAACTGGGCTAAGCATCTGCACGTGATTACAATAGAGAACGCACAAGTTTTCACAGTTTTATTTTCATTAAAAGTTTCCACGGTTTAATAGTCCCACCTCGGCTATTTACATCAATTTCTACCAATTCAAATATGGTCTGGAGTTACCTGGCAACGAGCGAACTCGGTCGTCGAACAAAAAGTGATAACCGATAAGGCCTCGGGGTGCATGACATTAAATCAGGGAATTTTGGGCATTTAATCGCAGGAGTATAACATATGATTCAAAAGAGTTTCCACTTATTAAATGAGGACGTGCGCTAACTTTGTGGGATTAAAAATTTACTTTATTTTTTATTGGATGTCCTCATGTTGGCGTTTTTTAATAGTAGAAAACTTCATGAGTACCACGCATTAGAGCCGAGGTTCGAACATGGATGGACTGGCTGCATACTCAAGCGGCCAGACAATGGAGCCGTGTCTTCCTTAGGTCTCAAAATGGAACTACCATTTTTTAGGCGAACGTAGAGGCTATTTTCAGACAATGCAATGTTTTCGATGTAGTAAATTTCTTCCAGGTCCATAAATCTTATGTGCATGGACTAAATTGTTTGTGTAATCCCACCTATTAACCCCTCTTTGTGTGCCCATGTCCAAACTCCTCCTTCATATGGTCTCGTTCAGTTGCGACGGCCCGTAAAATTAGCAAGCCGACTCGCTCCCTATGAAGAGTTTGGCTTGCTACCGGGTGAGTTATCAACGTGATGGTGGAGGAACATCATACCGTCGCCCTTTGGCAAGAGCCATCATTTCCCATGAGCCCCGTCTCGAAGAACCCTATGATCAATCGTTTTTGACATTAGGGACTCTTCTCCTATGATCCAGTTCGTCACCCGGGCAATCCGATTCATGACAACTAGCATTTACGTACTTCATAGCGAAGCATGAGTGGTTCAACATAGTTCAATTTTTTTTAACATGGTTCAAATCCACCCGTTGCAACACACGGGCATATGTGCTAGTAATAATAAAATCTAAGTAGCAATGCAGCTCATGAGTTGTACATGTTACCTTGTCATACTTGCGACATGCTTGTCAGGTCTCTTCAATGGTATTGGCCCAATATCTCTCTCTCTCTCTCTCTCTCTCTCATGTTTCACCATATTCATTCGTGTTTACACTTTCCGGCCCTCTGCTTATTTAGCCAAGAATAAAAAATAATGTAGCATTTCTCTACCAAACATCAGTTTGATGATCTTGGTACCATATCTACACTATATTTTCCTATTGTGTGATGCTGCAAGACTGCAAATTGAGATACTAGAGGGAACTGATGATCAGGCGCCTCACGCCATGAGGAGCATGGGTGGCACGCTCTTTCTCACCACCATAGGTCTCGGGGACTATGGGAGCACCCTGCGGATGCCAATCATCACACGTGCGATGACCAGGCATGGCACCCTCGGGTCGATCAAGCACCATCTCTGGGTTGGTCACCTTGACTATTATTTCTGGCAGCTTGCATGTGTTAGTCTCATGCATGCGCATTGCGAGTCGGTATACCTACCGCAGATCTCAAGGCGCATTGGTGAGCAGTAATCCGTAATCTTTGTGCTCATGTGTGTGAAGCGTCCATTCATATTTAATCTGGTCTGTAGATCATTATTAATGTCAACGTGTACCCAATAAGTATACAACTACCCCGCTTTTAAGTAACGGTATATAGAATCTTGAGAATGTTTGTGAGCGGCTTCTTTCCTAGCTACTTCCCTCGTACCAGTAGAAAGTTCGGCTTGTTTACTCCCAGCTCGGAGGCTTGTCTCCATAGTTTTAAATAGCCGGCTATAGCCTCGCTATAGCTCCGCTATAGCTGTTTGAGGGTGTTGACGCTGAATGATTTCATGTACAATTTGCCACTATAGCCCCGCTATAGCTCGCTATAGCTGTTTTTAAGGGTCGCCGCTAAATGCCATAGCCCGCTATTTAAAACATTGCTTGTCTCCTTCAGATTAATAAAGCTAAATCATGGGGCTCGGCGGTTTCAGAGTCCGCGTTGAAGATGCTCTAACCATACTCCATGTTGTTGTATCTGGTTTGGACTTCCACGGAGCTCGACGTGTGATGGCTGGTTCGCATGTTCACACAACCTGTTAAACACACACTGCATTATGTGTGATCGTTTACTCTGGAAAATTCAACTCACCGAGGAACAAAACTAAGGCCGCCAGGGAGTGTACCACTACAAGCTAGGCTGACAGTGACTCGTCCTGCAGCAAACAACCAACCGTTCGGGTGCCCGTGGCGTTTTTGTTTTGAACATACTACAATCACATACGCCCACAAACACGTTTGTAGGGCTATATACCACGCAGGCCGTCTCGGTCAACAATGTTACAGCTTAAATCTTTCTTTTTCAATTAGTGTTACAACTTACAACTTAATCTTGCCTAAAGATTATGACCCTCTTAGCTGGCAAACGTTTGCTGGGGAAGATGGAAATCATGAAGGATTTCGATGGCAATTTAGTCGAGGGAGGTGGCAATTTCTTCAGACTAGCTAGCATGTAAATTTCATCGCAGAGAAGGCAATTTTTTTCCTAAAACTGCTACCGTTTGATCGAGATCAAACGGCTATGAGGGTGTTCCTTCCCAGCAAATGTTTGCCAGTTTGCATTACCGTAATATTAAGCATGGGCAAAACCTATTCCACTTGCTGAATGGCGAGATAGGAGTGGAAACGCTCGCCACTCTCTACCGTGGGTCGGCCCTCTGGCTTTCCTCTTCTTTTTTTACGGCCGTCTATGTCGGTATAGTATAGTGTCATACGCCAGAAAACACCTAAGGTAGGCCACAGTCACTTTTGAGATGGATTTATTTTTATAAAAACCATTCATGGCTTATTAAAATATTCAAAAAAAATACAAAACACAGAAAAATTTCACGACTTCTACAACAACATTTAAAAAAATCACTGATTAAAAAAAGGTTTGGAAACTTTAAAAATGTTCCCGGACTCTGAAGAATATTTTTGAATTCAAAGAAGTTAGAAGACTTGCCCAAATTACAAACATAGATGATAAAAAAATATTTTCCGAATTACTACATTTTGTACACCGTTTTACTAGATTTTGTACATAGCGTTATTAGGGGGTGTAGAATAAGCTATATATATATATCACCCAGGGGGCAGAATAAGTTATTCTTCACCCGAGATAATTTTACGATCGTTTCATAAATAAATTACATTTGGAATACAAATATTTGCATTCATATTGATTCACTATGTAAAATTTGGCATATAAAAATAAAAGTATAGGTCATAAGACAAGGAAAAAAATTATTATTATAAAATTAAATACTTTATTTAGCTTAAAATGTGATTAGATTTTGATTAGGTTAATTTGGGATTAGGTGAAAGTGGTAGACAGGTATGCTTTTTATCTTGAATAGTATTTACTGTTCACTAGGTAGGACACTATTTACAATAGTATTTACTATTCAGTACACTATTTCGAATAGTACTTTACTATTCACAGCAATATTTAATTCAATATGACTACCTTCACGTTCTGACTTGATTATATATTTGTTACCGGATCTATTCTGGGCTGGCGAGGCCAACAATTCGTCCGACGGTGTGCGCAGAGGTGTAAAAATCCTACTCAGTACTCACCATATTTATCATTATGTTGTATCAGATGTAGCTAGTTACGTTCACTTAGCAGTTTTAATTGCAAATTTATAGGGTAAATTCTTATCGTCTTCCCAGGAAGTTCCACCCGAAGGGAACACTTCTCTACGGCCACAAGGTTCTCATTCAAACGCCACTCTGGGCTACATAGAAAACTACACACGCAGAGGTTTCTCCTATAGGATCCCTAGCATAAGAACTCGTCCCATAAATTCATAAATAAAAATACCAAATAAACCAAGAAACTACATCATTTCCACAACATAATTTACATATGGTTTTCCATTTCGGGAGGCCCCGAAGGGATTACACACAACTAGGAAATTACCTTCAAACTCTTGGCGATTGAAGCGCCTTCTTGGCTATTCTACTAGAAGTGGCGGTGGCTAAACTACGAAGAAAATGCTGCTCTGGTAGAGAGTCTTGATGCTCTGAGTGCTTCGCGTTCTCCCGTCTTGTGTTGTGTTCTTGAGCCCAACGTCTCCTTTTATAGCCGTGAGGGAGGCCTTCGGGAGCCTTCCTTCACTTATTTTACACACGGTAGCATGCACGCGTGTCCTTCTAGGGTACATGCGTGTCCTTCTAATAATATAGAAAAGTGCATAATAGTATGCACGCGTGTCCTACTAGGGTACATGCGTGTCCTTCTAATAATATAGAAAAGTGCGAGAGAGAGTGCCGACAAACTTCAATCTTCAGGAAACTTTGCTTTCTTCACGTGGCATTGTCTCTTGGTGAATAATTGGCTGGCCTCTGTGTACCAGTCTTTGCTCCTCGGCTATACAGATCTTCATGCGATTAGCCTTCAGAGCTTATTCTGCCTTCAAGAATCCATGTGCCAGTGTATGCGTACATACATGCCAAGGCTGCTTAAATATTCAGCATTGCTTTATTTATTTTTAATTTAACTTGCTTAAATATTCAACATTGCTTATTCATTTTTTTAATTTTTTGACGGGGGCCTCCCCTGCCCATATGATTCATAATACCTTATCAATATTTAAAATATCTATTCTTGAGATTTCTATCAATATTCGGGTCGGGTATAGTCCTCCGCGCCCGAATAATTGATAGCAATATCAATATAGGCAATTTGGGCTTTATTCAGGTCGCTGCCCGTGCCCTGGTTATATTTTGGAGGCTCTTCCTTCTTTATATTTTTTGAGCTTGATGCCTCCCCCTTTGTGGGAGTTGGTGAAGCAGGCATGCCTCTTTTCATTTGGATATAATCTTTAGCCTTTGGGTCAATATAATAATCTGGTCCAAATACCTTTCTTGCCCAGAATAAGGCATCATCTATATTATAATATCTTTTGAATGTTAAATCTTGTCCCTTTCTTTTTGCATCTATTTTTTCAATCATTATATTTTCCCATTCCAAATATATACCAGGTTTATTTCCATCAAATATAAGATATAGTGTTTCTCCTTTTGGTATTTCAATCTTTTCTGGCTTTGGCAAATTTTTATTTAATTCATTAAAATATTCTGCCAAACTATTGAGAATTGATAAAAAATATCCTTTTCCTCTCTCTTGAGAGTATATTGGAACCAGAAATTATCCAATATGCATCTTTGAGCTTCATCAAGCTTGATATGGGGTTTTGGCTTGAAATTGAATGTATTTGGCTGAAACATTTTCAGCCTATTTTCTTATCCAAAGAAGAGATATTCATCCTTGTTGGCGAATAATCCTTTCCTCATTTCTGCAAATTTGATGCATGAGAAAATATGTCAGGTAAGGTATTATCCTCCCCCTTAATATGCTCAAAAATAACTTTGTAACCATTCCAGCTATGTTGTCTTCAAATAAGACCCATCTTCTGGTTGAGCTTTTCTTACTATTAATTTTATTGTAATATCGACATATAGCTTCACAGTCTGTTCGGACTGTAAATTCTTTAAATCCTAGATATAGCCTAAATGCATTTATTGCATTTACAAGTGCAAGGATTTCCCTATCAATATTATTTACCGTCTTTAATTTGTAACTTCCCGAAGCATATCTGCATATTTTTTCATCTGCTTTTGGGGAGTATTTATTGGGTTTTTGTTTTAGTATCGCTCCCCATCCTACCTTAGATGCATATGTCTCAATTATAAAATAATTGTCTTCTAGAGGCAATTCTAGGGGTTTTAAATTCTTGACCTTTTCCTTGATGGCCTTTACTAATTTTATATCTTCAGAATTGAAGTATTTTTGACCATTTTTCCTTAATTTAGCATACAAAGGTCCTGCTAACTTTGCTAAGTTGTCTATATAGTTTCGCACATAGTTTACAATTCCTAAGAACTGCTATAAAACCTTTTTATCACTCATATTATCAGGAAAGTCTAATATTTTCTTTGCAATATGTTCTTGTAGATATATCTTTCCTTCTCCTATTTCATGACCAAGGAAATTTATTTTTTCTTTGCAAATTTCCATCTTCTTTTTGGATAGTATGAGTCCATTTTGTTCTACCTTTCGAAAGAACACTTCAAGATGGGATATATGCTCTTTGTATGATTTTGAGAATACTAACAAATCATCTACATATACCAATATAAATGCTTGATTCTCATTAAATATATTTTGCATCTTTCTTTGAAATAGTGCAGGTGCATTCTTTAGACCTAATGGCATTACTAGCCATTCATAATGGCCTTGTGGACAAGTAAATGCTGTCCAGGGAATAGATTCTTCAGCCATTTTTACTTGCCAAAATCCTGCCTTTAAGTCGAATTTAGAGAAATATTTACTTCCTTGTATTCTGTTAATCCATCCTTGCTTATTAGGTATATTGTATGCATCATCAACTGTATTATCATTAAGCCTTTTAAAATTAATTACCATTCTAGATTTACCTCTAGCTTCTTCAGCATGGTTTCTAACTATAAAAGTAGCAGATCGATGAGGAATTCTACTTTCTCTTATAGCTTTTAACTTTCATAACTCTTCAATATGCATTTTGAACTCTTCGACATCTTTTGGAGTAGCTTCTATTGGTCCTGACTTAATTATATAATCTGGATTTATGATATTTATTTTGCAGACTATAGAGTTCTTATCCCAATGTTTCATTGGTATTTCTCCAATAATTTGTATGCTTTCTAGTCTTTGCACAATCTTATCAATATCATTTTTAGATTTTATATCTCTATACCAATTTTGGAGAGAATGATTGTAACCCAATGCATTCTGTACATGTATTTTCTATATGATATTCTTCTATGGTCTCACTAAGTTCTTCGTCTTTACAGAATTCAAGGGGATCCGGACTTGTGCTATATTCATCATCTAAATTAGATATTTCTACATTTTGCAAGGACTTTCTTTGTTTTCTCACTTTAGATATGTATGGAACATTATCTTAAGGGATAAATGTTACCCCTTCTTCATGTATGATTGTGGTTTGTAAAGATTGTTGTAAAAATCTTAACCCTATTATCATGTCATCATTTATTAATGACAAATATCTTATTGTAATTTCATCTATTATATATTTTGTGCCATTTATGTAAGCTTCAATATTATATGCTAGCTGATTATGGATCTTCTTTATTCCTGACATATCAGTAGATACTTCAGCTTTATTATCATCTATAGTTTCAACTATTTCGGGACACCTCGTAAAATATTTATCATGGATGATATTCTTAGTGCAACCAGTATCTAATAGTGCCAGTATTTCATATGAAATATTTGGCTTTAGAACAATCCTAACTGGGATCCTTATTCCTAACACTTCTTTGAATGGTAATCGAACAATATATTTGTTTCCAAAACTAGTAATTGCATCTTTCAATTGTATTAATTTGTCTCCTTTTTTATCCCTTACTGTTACCATTTGCTCTTTCATTTCCGTGATTTCAGCAACATTATTGTCTTGCTTATTACTATTTTGTAACTCATCTTTAAGTGTTTCTAGTTCTGCTTCTAGCTTATTTATTATATTTTCTAAATTTCTAACCCTACTGGATAATATTCGTTCTTCTGGTTCTAATTCTATTTCTTGTCTCCACTTTTGATTATTGGCTCTTAGACATGAGGCACATGCTTGTTTTAAACACAAGCTACATGTGAACCTATTATCTTGGCTTGGGTAATATATATACAGAAAGCACATTTTATGTTATAATCACCTTTTCCTCTAATCCAATCATGTTCGCAATCTACTTGGTTCATCATTTCAATTTTTAAACCAGCTAATTCATCTATTAGGTCTATTTCATCTTCACTTGATTCATATTCTGGAGCCTCATTTTCTACTTCATCTGTCTCTATAATTGAATATATTGACTCGTCATCTTTTATTTCATCATCACATACTAATATTTTTTTCATTAACCCTATCTATAATTAATACTGTCTCTTGTTCTTCATATTTGCTAGAGTATCTTTTCTGGTCTTTATTAGGACAAGTTCTACTTAGGTGATCAGGAGAGTTACATATGAAACACCTGCATGTTTTATCATATGTTTTCTTAGGATTATATCTTCTTACATTTCTTTTATGCAAGAATGGGGCTCTATTGTCTGACCTTCTTAAGAAATATCTTTTCTTTGTTCTAAAATTTCTATTATCTCTCCTTTGTGGCTTATAATATTTGTTTTTCCTATGCCTTTCTTCTCCATATGTTAGTGGTATTTGGACAATGTTATTGCAAAAATTGTAATCTGATTTCTTCATAGATCTTTGTGCTTGAATACTAGTACACACCTTTCTTAATTGTTTAAAAACAAATGTTATAGCTTGGGATATATTTACTACATTTCCTCATGTTTCTTTTTTATACTCCTCAAATATTATGGAACCTAGAGGATCAGGCAATTTATTAAAATATCTTTCTACTACACCTACATTAAAACCTTGTTTAGCAGTAGTAGCATTATACAAATAATGCTGGGAAAAATCTTTTATACCTTTCCAGCTAGTTAATGTTAATTTTTCTATTTCTCTTAACCTTTCATTTTGTAATGAGGTATGTCCTAATTCTGGATCTTCTGCTATGATCATATTTGAGATAACATTCGCAAAGTTATTAGGGTTACTTCCTGCCCTTTTTAATTCTTCATATTGACTAGGGTATGACTCTACCCATTGTTCCCATAGAAGTTTTACAGATTCTCCTAAAATTGTTTCAAGATATGTTAACATATCTTCTACCTTAGTGCCTATATTATACTAATTTTGTATATATTTTTGCACTATTAAACCTTTCCATATGCTACTTATATTCGGCCAATCTATTGGATCATGAGCTGCCAGGTTTAATATAGCGCCATCATTCTTATAATTTTGAAATTGCACTGGTTTTTCAAAATCTCTTCTTTTAGTACCCATATATTTATATTGTCCAGGGATATACGTAGGTTGATAGTCATCTTTTTCTGGGGGCCATTGTCCAGCTGATCTGGTAGGTCCCTCTCTTTCTCCTTCTCCTTTTACAGACGATTCTCCATATCCCTTTCTTCTTTTACCACTATTTTCTACTTCCATGGCTTCCATTTCATTGTCTAAATTATGCAGTCCCACATCATCTTGTGAGTTGTAGAAATCACTATTTTGTTCTGAATCATCGTATCTTTCATCTTCTAACCACATTTCTTTTATTAATTCTTCCTCCTCCTTATAACTTTCTAATAATAACTTATTATTGATATCCCATTGCTCTTCTTCACTAACGACTTCTTCTTTTTGAAAAATATTCTTATCTTTGTTATTATTATTAATGATAGCATTTTTATTAATAATAGCATTTGCTTTTCTGTCTGCGGATGCTATAATTTTATCTTCCATGGTTGAACTACTTGTGGCAAACTTTTTATCATTTTTTAGTTTCTTTAACCTTGCAATTTCTCTAATGATAAATAGTTCTCTTTCTCTAATTTTAGGCCAATCCTTTGTCATAGAATGACTACATTCCCATTCAATATGTTTTAGCTTCTTTTCCCAATGAATTATTTCATCATCTAAATTAGCCTTTTCCATGCATTCAGATATACCTTTATTTTTATCATCATTAATTTCTGATTCTGACATAAAAGATTCAGAGTCTTCTATTGATGCAGCTTTATAGTTCATAAATCTAATACTGCTACTTCCTTCACAATTTTGATAGCTTATGTAGTTTTCGGGTTGCTTTAATTCTTTTTTCTCTATTAATTCACCTATCTTCCATTCTTCTCCAGCTCTTTCTTCGGAACCAATTTTAAGAGGATTCATAAACTTTATACCTTTTGATTGCATACTATCAATTACGTCATTCACATTTACTCTATATCTGGAGCTACTTCTATTAGTGAGCCTTCCTATAAATTCTATGCTTACTAGCAAATTTGTTCCTTTAAAATCTTCATAACCTTTAGTTTGGAAACTAAAACTCATTTTTTTCAATAAATTCTTTTACGGGCATCATTAGGTCTGGAGCTATATAGGTTATTAATCTATTTTCATTCATGTCTCCTTCCGAAAATCCTAATGTTGCTTTGTCTACAGATTCCCATCTTCTGTCTAATAAAGTTATCAAACCCTTCGCACCTAATTTCTTCCTTGTCATACATTTGACTCCTATGATATACATGCCTTGATGAATATATTTATAACCACAATATTTTAGCTCATTTTAAATATTTTTGCTTACAATTCTTAAATCTACTGGATGTGTTAACACACTTAATTCTACTTCTCGAGATATTCTGTATAGACCACTCTTACTTTCAAACATACCCATGTGATATACTTGTTGAGGTTTTATTTTTCTTAGGGTATCTTTCTGGTATCTTTCTAGATCTCTTTGTATATCTATAACTTCTCCAATACTATCAATATCATCAGCTTTGCATGATAATCTATGCTTCATGGCCAGAGGTCTTGAATCTTGCCTTACTAATTGGAGAGTTTTGTCTCTTCTAAGGAAGCCTTTAGATACGTCCATTTTTCTGAATTAATATTTCTAGTAGAGGAAACTATTCCAGATGATGATAGCATAATTTCTTTGTTGCTTTGAACACTTTTTAGCTTATCTAATACTTGAATTAATAGTTGGATGATTGTGTTGTTTTGTCTTATTATTACTTTGGAATCTTCTTTTGGGGAGTCATGATCGGAGAACTCGACAGGAGGTGACAGGTATTTTGCTACTTCGTCTAATGCTTGACTATATACGGTCATATAATTATGAAATAATCAAAGTTTTAACCTCTTGCACCAACTTTTTTATTTCAAGTATATCTTGTCTTGTATCAGTGCGTGGGAGTGACTCTTTGCCTTTACTTAGGTAACGGCTTATTGATAACACTTCCTCTTTAATATAATCGTTATTCTTGCAAACTATATTCTGTCTTGCTTTTGCTTCCTCTAGCTTATGTAAAGCTAGATCAATTTTATTATTCAACCCTGAATACTTATCAGCAAGTTTTTGGTATTCTTTGAATAAACTTTCAAATTTTTGGTCTAAATTATCTTGTCTTTTCCCCCAAGATATGTAAAAGTTATATATCAAATCAACGACTGTATTTAACTGGCTATGAGATGTATACCAGATATGCTCTTCAGAGGGATTTACTCTACACCTTATATTTAGATTTTCCTTAGTATTTATTACTTTACCTGCGCTAACTTCTAAGTTTAAATATTTTAACCTTTCAATGATTAAACGCTGGACCTGATACCAACAATATAGTAAAAAAAATTATTATAAAAGTAAATACTTTATTTAGCTTAAAATGTGATTAGATTTTGATTAGGTTAATTTGGGAGTAGGTGAAAGTGGTAGACATGTATGCTTTTTATCTTGAATAGTGTTTACTGTTCACTAGGTAGAGCACTATTCACAATAGTATTTACTATTCAGTACACTAATTCAAATAGTACTTCACTATTCACAACAATATTTAATTCAATATGACTACCTTCACGTTCTGACTTGATTATATATTTGTTACAGGATCTATTCTGGGCTGGCGAGGCCAACAATTCGTCCGACGGTGTGCACAGAGGTGTAAAAATCCTACTCACCATATTTATCATTATGTTGTATCAGATGTAGCTAGTTACGTTCACTTAGCAGTTTTAATTGCAAATTTATGGGGTAAATTCCTATCGTCTTCCCAGGCAGTTCCACCCGAAGGGAACACTTCTCTACGGCCACAAGGTTCTCATTCAAACGCCACTCTGGGCTACATAGAGAACTACACACGCAGAGGTTTCTCCTATAGGATCCCTAGCATAAGAACTCGTCCCGTAAATTCATAAATAAAAATACCAAGTGAACCAATAAACTACATCATTTCCACAACATAATTTACATATGGTTTTCCATTTCGGGAGGCCCCAAAGGGATTACAGACAACTAGGAAATTACCTTCAAACTCTTGGCGATCGAAGCACCTTCTTGGCTATTCTACTAGAAGTGGTGGTGGCTAAACTATGAAGGAAATGCTGCTCTGGTGGAGAGTCTTGATGCTCTGAGTGCTTCGCGCTCTCCCGTCTTGTGTTGTGTTCTTGAGCCCAGCGTCTCCTTTTATAGCCGCGAGGGAGGCCTTCGGGAGCATTCCTTCACTTATTTTACACACGGTAGCATGCACACGTGTCCTTTTAGGGTACATGCGTGTCCTTCTAATAATATAGAAAAGTGCACAATAGTATGCACACGTGTCCTACTAGGGTACATGCGTGTCCTTCTAATAATATAGAAACGTGCGAGAGAGAATGCCGAAAAACTTTAATCTTCGGGAAACTTTGCTTTCTTCACGTGGCATTGTCTCTCGGTGAATAATTGGCTGGCCTTTGTGTACAAGTCTTTGCTACTCGGCTATACAGATCTTCATGTGATTAGCCTTCAGAGCTTTTCTGCCTTCAAGAATCCATGTGCCAGTGTATGCGTACATACATGCCAAGGCTGCTTAAATATCCAGCATTGCTTTATTTATTTTTAATTTAACTTGCTTAAATATTCAACATTGCTTATTCACACACATATATATGTGTGTGTGTGTGTGTAGTGATACTATTCATCAGCCAGGGTGCAGAATAAGTTATTCTTCGCCCGAGATAATCTTACAATCACTTCATAATTAAATTACAATTGGAATTCAAATTGTTACATTCCTATTGATTCACTACGTAAAATTTGGCAAAAATATAGGTTATAAGATAAGAAAAATTGTAGTTTATGTATATTTTATATTATGTTTTTACGTTTGTAATTTTACATAATATAAAATATTTTTTACGGTATCCTTTTAAGTTGAAAATAAGTCAAAACTTATGGAACGTAAAATTACGGTGCATTCATGGTAAAATAGATGGGGGACGGGGGGGGGGGGGGTGAAGAATTGAAGAATAACTATTCCTCACCCGTGTGTGTGCGCGCATGTGTGTGTCTAAATTTTGAACAAATCCCACAAGAATCTTTATGTTGTTCATTAATTCAAAAGGAGAGAAATAAAATACCAGTAGAAATTCAAAAAACTAGAAACTAATTTAAAAACATAGAAAACGGAGAGGACAAGCAAACAAATGGTTGCCTCGCCTCTCATTGGCCGGTCCAATCGGTGATGGGGAGGGGAGGGGGGAGGGGCATGTTACATTGATGTTCTTGGTTTTACGTGTGGAACAGGATTTCATAAGAAGGGAACTCCTAATTGTCCCTATAAAGTGTGGTTGGGACGATCCTATAAGCGCTCCCTCGTGCCCTCTCGATCAAGGAAAAAAAGGTACATATGTCACCAGATAAGAAACTCGATTGAAAACAAGACGGCGTCTGAAATCAGCTATTGGTTTTTGCTAAATATTTACCATATTATTATAAAATATTCAAAAAATTAAAAAAGATTTTAGAGTTTGAAAAATGTCCATGTGTTAGCAAGAATGTTGACAAATTTGAAAGTTTTACCCTAATTAAAAAATATTCATAAATTTAAAATGTAAGCGGTTTTTTATAAAAAGATCATGATTAAAAAATGTTCATGATTTTGAAAAATATATTACCAAATTAAAGACGTTCACTAATTTGTAAATTTGCTCTTGAATTTGGGAAATTTTACATTGAAGATGTACACGGGTTAGCAAGAATGTTCACAAACTTTAACCAATCCATCTTGACTAGTAGAGTGACCGTGCGTTGCCACGGGCTTTTGAAATATTTTGCTGGAGTTAAATTTCACATGTAGAGACAATATAATACATATACACTTGCATAATAATTGAAGTCCACTTCACTTACAATGTAACAAAAAGGCAAATTGACTATGTATACATATAGAGCGACGATCCAACTAAATGTATTACCCCTATATGCTCATTGGAATACAAATATTACCGTTTAGATGAGATTAGTTTTTCTACACCCAGGCTCGGTGCACACACTCAAAAAAACGTAGCAAAACATTTGGAAAAATTAACTTTGTGTGAGTGATTATAAACAAATGTTATGGGTGCTTCAAAAATTTGGTGCTCAAATAAAATTCGAGGAGCACTCTACAAAAAAGAAAAATTCACTGAAAATTAGCCAAAATGTAAGTGCATTGTTTGAGCAGATTTTGTAATTTTATCTTTTTTGTAGAGAGCTCCTCGAATGTTATTTGACCACCAAACTTTGCAAGCCCCCCATAACATTTGTTGATGATCATTCCCACAAAGTTTCTGAATTTTTTGATTTTTTTTCTATGTTTTCTTGCGAGGGTGCACGGAAGGTGGGTGCAGCCACTACTTTTCCCTATTTAGATATATCATAATTCCAGCCGGGTTGCTTTATTTGAGTGCTTCTTTGAATTCCCTCACAAAACTTTTTAATTTCACTCAAGAACAAGCAGGACATGCACTTAACTGCGAGACTGTGGCTGAAGAACAAGATTATAAATTCGAAAAAAATCACAACCTAAGTATTTGGGATCGAGAGGAGAGTGAAGGAGGAGAGTAGCATATAGGATCAATTCTTTACCTACCTTGCACTTGTGGGTCACAGGCGGGAGATTTCACGATCGTCGGGGCTACACGGGGGAGAGAGGATTTCCTCGATGGAGGCAAAGGACAACATCTGCTCCGCCGTTGCCACAAGGCCTCGACCTGCAGCCCCAAGGCTTCAAATCACCACCACATTGAAGGCCCTCCGCCCTTGCTCCCAACATCCTCACCCTTTCTCCTTCTCCTTTTTTGAATCAAGGATCAGTGGCTGGGAGACGGGCGCAACATTGACGGCGAGGAAATCGGGTGGTGCGGTGGCAGGGGAGTAGTGCAGATGGAATCCTAGCCGGGATGGGGTGAGGAGTCGTGTGTGGTATGTGGGTCGGGCCTTGGGGAGAACGGGTGAGGAGAAGAGGAAAACTGGAGTGGAAGCAAACCGCGGGAGATGGGGAAAATCAGGGGAGGATGTCTTCATTTGTTTGATCGACGGGGTACGAAGCAACGATACCACCTACCAACTCACCCATTAGCAGTAGAGATGCGGTAGCCAACGACGATCCTGAACCTAAACAGCTCAAGGCGCCGTTCTCAGCTCATGGACCAGCGACCATTCCCCCACCAGTGTTGAGACCTTGTGTGCCATAAAATCCAGTGAACACATCATCCCGATATCTTTTTTAAAATTGAGGCAAATGATTTGCCTCATCTATTAATTAAACATAAAATAATTATCTAGTTAATTAACGAAAGCACAAGCAAAATCCATCACAAACCGCTGAGCGACACACACATGTTTCACTTCGTTCAGAGAAAGCCAAACTACATGAACCACACAACTCACCTCTTCGTTTCGCCCAAGTGAATACGCAAACTAGGGTTGTTACCTTACATCAGTGTTGTCGTCAATCTGCCTTGTCACTTACGGCCTTAGGCCCCTGGGACATCAGAAGACCTTGATCCAATTGTTGACAGAAATCACAAAGGATCAAAAGGTATTGATGAGATATCCATTAACTATATTAATTCAGGAGAATCATACAACAGAAAGACTACAGTTGTCGACATTTATTTCTCCTCTAGAATTGCAGAAGGCCTTGATTTGGATTGCAAACCTAAGTCCATGGCACAGTGCATGAAGCGCTCAGACTGGTCCAAATGGAAGGCAACAATTGAGGATGAATTGCGCTCGCTCATAAAAACAGGGGTATTTACTGCAGTAATGCCCACTCCTCAACATGTGTTCCCCGTGGGAGCAAAATGGGCTTTCGTTCGTAAGAGGAACGAGACCAATGAGGTGGTGACATACAAGGCAAGGCTACATCCACAAATGTGCATGGATTCATAGAATTGCATGGATTCATAGAATTGGTGGCTACGTCCACGAATCATTCTAAAATAATTGCTTTGTTTGAAGCATCACTTGAATGTGCATGGATTCATAGAATGATAAACTTTATTGAAAGTTCAAGTGGGATTGGATCATTGGAATCATCCACTATTATCTATGAATATAAGGTTGCATGTATTACACAAATGCAAACAGGTTATATAAAGAGTAATATTACAAAGCATATTTATCCTAAGTTATTTTATCCCCATGAGTTACAGCAAACCGGGGAGATTAATATTTTGCAAACGAAGTCATGTGATAATCTTGCTGATTTGTTTACAAAGTTATTACCAAGTTCTTTATTTGAGAAGTACATCGATGAAATTGCTATCAAATGACTTCGGGACTTGCAAATTTCAAGGGGAGTTTCTCCCTGAATGATAATCTATTTGTGATCCTTGGATCTTTGATATTGCACTCTTTTCCTCTATAATTTTTTCCTAAATGGTTTCTTATGGAAGGTTTTTAATGAGGCAATAGTAATGCAAGCATTGTGATATGTCAGTTTCTCCTTATTTTCCCACTGGGTTTTTGGGAGTTTTTGATGGCATATTGTACCTATCTCCTCATATTTTTCCTACAGGGTTTTTGGAGGAGACTAATCATGACGATGATGATCAAGATGTTGATGATGATGTTTACAAGAATAATTGAAGCAGAGGTTAAGGGGAGTGTTAGGATTAATTAATTAGTTTATGTAAAGGAAATCCCTACTTAGCACAACCGACTTGCAGTTTCTTTCAAGATGGATTGCGTCCTAATATAGCAAACACGTCCCTCTAATCACATCGCTTGTAAACGTCGCATCGGTGCGACCCGTCCCTTCCAAGGATATAAATCTGTACATCATCGACATCAATCAACAGCTATCATTACTGTTCATTTATAATTTATAGAGATGAAGGTGTTATAAAGTGTTCCCGTTAGCATCCTTAGAAATACCGTATAAAAAATCTACTTAAACATCAAAATCTGCTAGAAGCGGTACACACACAAAAATAATCCATTCCAAATGATTACAAGGAACAAACCAATAATATATAGTACTAATGAACATGCATGCATTGTTGTTAATGGCACAACCAACGTTGTTATAGGTCAGATACTTCAAGACAACCGTCAAATTCTCTATGGAAATCAAATGGTACTAGGACAGGCATGCAACTAATGCATGTCAACCAGTACACATACACACTTTTTGAACGATTAGCTGTGTCGCTCCACATGTTCATGGACAAAAACTTGGTTATATTGTTGTGATTATCGACCTCCAGATATTCCCTGAATCCCTTATTTTATTTGAATTCCCAAATTGATTGATAATTACATGCATCTTTCTAAATACATCCAATGTATTGCACATCAAAGGTGTTTTTTCCCAAAAAAGAAGAAGAAGTAGTAGAAGAAACAGACATGTCAGCGCGATATTGTCCGGCGCAGGCTATTTGTGATCTCCAAGGAACGTTTTGTGAAGTTGTGCGACTAGAAATTTATAACAACACAATTTTGTGACCCATGTTCACTTACAAGACTTGTTTTATGAATGTCGGTGCAATTTACTCAAATTTTAGCTACTAAATTTTAGAGATGCGGATATTCTAAAGTGTTTTAGCTAGCATTACAGTACGACATAAGGAAACATCAATGAAAACTTCAAAATGCAGAGACAACGAAAAAAAGTGAATTTCGTTCCAAATTATTAGGACAAAGAAAGCAGCAATTAATAATAAACATGCATGGATTGTTGTTAATGCCAGTACATCAATTAAGACAACTATCAAATTCTCTATTGAATCCACCGATACTAGTACAGGCATGCAACTAATGCATGTCAACGCCAACACAGCGTTGAATGATTAGCTGTGTTGCTCCCCATGTTCATGGACAAAAACTGTCTAATATTCTTGTAATCATTGACCTCCAAATATTCCTCAAATCACCTGATTTTTATTTAAATATCCAGACTGATTGCTACTCCCACCGTTCCAAAATAGACGACCCGACTTTGTATTAAATTTAGTACAAAGTTGAGTCATCTATTTTGAAACGAAGGGAGTAGTTACATACATGTAAATAAATACATCAAATTCATTGCACATCAAAGGGTGTCTTTTGCTAAAAAAAAAGAAGAAACATGTCAGCATGATATTGTCCGGCGTGGGTTGTTTGTGATCTCCGAGGAGCGCTTTTGTGAAGTCGTGTGATTAGCACAGCACAATTTTCAACTTGTGCGACCCAAGTTCACCTGCAAGACAATTTTAAGACCGTGGGTGCAATTTACTCAGTTTTTAGCGACTAATTCATATTTATGCGGATATTCTTTAGTGTTTTAGCTAGCATTACACCGAGAAAACAAGTCAACTCAGTCCCAAATGATTAGGACAAACAAAGCAATAATTAAAGCACAACCGAAGTCGTTATAGGTCAAGTAGTTCAGATAAAACAACCATCAAATTATATACATAGAAATCCACCGGTACTAGGATAGGCGTGCAATTGATGTCAACGCCTACACACCGCTGAATGATAGGCTGTGTTGCTCCCCATGTTCACAGACAACAACTGGCTAATATTCTTGTGATTATTGACCTCCAAATATTCCTCAAATCTCTTATGTTAATTTACATGTCCAAACTGATTGATCATTACATGCATCTGTAACCTGTACGTGTCTGTAAATACATCTAATGTCTTGCATTTCACATCACATCATCTGCCGGCATACATTTTCTCAGGCACATTTGCCACCCATTTGATACCATCCCTTATTGTTTAGCCAAGAACTTCAGGAAGATGGACAAGATGGTGAAGCTGACATGCGTGCAGCTGCTCATGGTGGCCTTCCAGGCTACGCTCATCACCATGTCATCTGCAGAATTGCCGTACGATTTCTACAGCTCGTCATGCCCGAAGGCCGAGGAAACAATCAAGAATGTCGTCTACAACTTGACCGACGCCAACCCAAGTATTGCTGCGGCCTTAATTCGCCTGCACTTCCACGATTGCTTTGTCATGGTACGTATCAAACTTATGGTTTTCATAAATATAACATTTCCTTCTTCCTTTCTTTCTTATTTTACTTTGGGCTATGAACGTATATCCAATATACCTTGGCTTCAAGATGATATAATTTCCATTTATTTTTTTAATATTTTTTGCGGGTGAATTTCCATTTATTAACATGACTGAAAATAGTTCTACAATGTCTACTACACTAAACTTTTGAAATGTTTTTGCGTTGAGCTAACAGCTTAATCTGGCCGTTGATATCATTAGGGTTGTGATGCCTCCATCCTTCTGAACTCCTCGAACGCCAACCCCCAGCCGGAAAAGTCAGCCATTCCCCTAGCTGGGTATGAGGCCGTCGACAAGATCAAGGCAGCCGTCGAGGCCGTGTGTCCTTTGACGGTCTCCTGCGCCGACGTCCTTGCCTTCGCCGCACGCGACTCCGTCAGTAAATCCGCCGGCTTCTCCTACCACGTCCGCTCCGGGAGGCGCGACGGCAACGTGTCGAAAGCCTCCTCTGTCTTCACGAACATGCCGTCGCCTTTCTTCGGAATCGAGGACCTCGTCGGCAGCTTCACCCGCAAGGGGCTTAATGTCGACGACCTCGTGGCTCTCTCCGGCGCGCACTCCATCGGTGTGGCGCATTGCTCCGGGTTCACTAACCGGCTGTACCCCGAGGTGGACCCGACGATGGACGCTGCATACGCCACGGACCTAAAGAAGACGTGCCCAGCGCCGGTGAGTGGTGCGCCGGACCCGGTGGTGAACAACAGCGCAGTGGCGCCGACAACGCTGAGCAATCAGTTCTTCAAGAACGCTGTCGCTAGGCGAGTGTTGTTCACGTCGGACGCGGCGCTGCTCACCCGCAACGACACTGCGGCGAAGGTGCAAGAAAACGCTGGCGACTCCTTGTTGTGGAAGGTGCGGTTTGCGGCATCGATGGTCAAGATGGGAAACATCGAGGTGCTTACAGGGACGAATGGGCAGGTCAGGAAGTTCTGTGGTGCCATAAACAGCTAAATTGTTAAGACACACTTAGATCTAGTGATTTTTCTTTTGTGCCTCATTTTGCACTACATTCAAGATTTCTCCTTGTGGCAGCCGGCCAGTTACTGTGGTATTTTGATTAGACGATTCACATGTAAAACTACTTTTCTGGTTTTTTGTAACCTCAAGAACGAATTTTTAATTGGCTAGAAAAGGTGCACTTTTTTAGTTGCCCTTGATTTCCTGCCTATTTGGATAAGTTCTTTCGAAATCCGCGAGTGTGTTTGATACTTTGAATCTTATTTAACTGCTCCCTCCATCCATAATATATGACGGTTTTTTTTACACTACACTAGTTTTTAAAAAAAAATATTATGGGACGGAGAGTACGTAGTACATAATCAAGTCTATGGAAGATTATAGATAAACCATGGACGCGCCGTTGCTCACCTGCTGTGACATGCCAACGACCGTAGCTGAAAGCACTGCTGACTCAACGACGTGGAAGGTGTGGTTTGTGGTGTCAATGGCCAAGATGGTAAACATCAAGGTGCTACGGGGATGAAGCGGCAGGAAGTTCTGTCGTGACATAAACAGCTAAATCATAAAGACTCCCAAATTACTTTATACTAGATGGTGCCCCGCACGTTGTTGCGGGAATATTGTGCAATATATTTCAAAGATATTTGATTTTATGGAATATGAGTACTCAGAAAAATAATATGAGAGCTAAAACTATAAAAATACATATGCTTTATTGTGTTTGATTTTTGTATTTTTATAAAATATTTATTAAATATCTCATGCATGTTTGCATGTTCGGGTGGACCATTTTCTATGACTCATTGAATGTTGAGGTGGGCCTTTTCTAATGCATGTTGCTTGATGAGGTATTATGCTTGCATGTTAAGAGAAATAGGTCAGTGGGGACTAGTTATTTAGATATAGAAGATATGTACATGTGAACGCCTGGCAAACTATATATGGACCCTGATAAGTGCTACCCGTCAGGTACGAGCACATGGCAACTCCAAACGTTCTTTATGGCAAGTTAGTGACGCAAGGATGGTAACTTTTGTTGTCAAGCATGACAACTGCCGTGCTCTAGATTATTTTTAACAGAAACTTACCGTGTGTCACTGAAATTTGTCACCCTTCTTTTTCGGTTAAAAAAACTGTCACCCTTGAGTGACTGGAATTGCCATAAAAAACGGCAAGGCCGGAGTGCCACACACCTGACGTGTGGCACTTATCATTTGGGTTTTATGTTGTCGTCTATTTCGGTAAGTACTTTTGAAGTTTGCATCTATTTGATACTTTGAATTTTATTTAGCTAATATATAATCAAGTCTAAGGAAGATTATCCGAATAGTGTGACAGACCATGGACAAAGTCCTGTCACATGCTTCCCGGATGTATAGGTTTTTGCACCCAGAAATAAAAATCTTATTTGAAATATAGCTCATGAGGGATGCATGTTACTCGTTGTCAATGACAACTTGTCATACATGCCACATGCTTGTCAAGTTTCTTCGATGGTGTTGGGCTCAATATATACCCTCCATATTTCACCTTATTCATTCATGTTTGCACTCTCCTGCCCTCTGCTTATTTAACCGGGGATCAAAATACCACTTTTATCTACCAAACAACATCTTGATGGTCTAGGTATCATATCCACAATACAAATTTAGTTGTATGATGGTGCAAGTTGAGATATTAGAGAGAACTGACAAGCTCATTCATTCCCCTTCCTTCTGTGATCTTTTGCTTTGAAGGAGTTTTAAAACCTTCGAGACTCATAGGCATCCCGTCATTTAGTTTGTCTAGAAATTGATCTGAAAAATATTAGTTGTGCATGGTAACTTTTCCTCTATGAGTAGGTTCGGTTGATAGATTAAATCGAGCGCTTGTGCAATGCATGACGTGTTACCAATTATTAGCTAGGACAGCAAGCATAGGGAGCAAGAAGAGGTGGGTGCAGTCTTCAGGTGCTTGCAAGCATAGGGGGCATTTCGCGGAGTCAACAATCTTCTTCTTCACTAAACTTTTGCTCGTGTTTAATCTCTCATGTTGGGGTAGCCATCCAAGAACCTTGATCTTGTTTGGGACTTTGGAGGACCTGACATGAGCCAGTGCGGGATCATCATTGCTTGGTACATTGTAGAGTAATCATTTTTGTTGACAGGCTTTCGCCACCAACCAGAGTTCTTCTATCTTGCTGATCGTTGAGGAGCACTCCCTGTAGTAAAACACGTAGCGCAGCAAATTCCTCTGTGGCAACAGAGGTTAGTCTATCACTCAGGGCAGAGCCGATCTCTTCATGTATAATCTCACTTACAAAAGCATGTTGTATGAGGTGGTGTGAGTAAAGTGTTGGAAAAGCAGTGGCTATTTGGTGTCACTAACGGGCGGGAGGGCTCCGAAAAGTTGTAGTCCAAGATGCGAGGAGCTTAGGGTAACTCCAATGCGCCGGCCCATTTGGTCCGGTTGTGTCTGTTGGGTCCACGAGTCCAAAAACCACGGTCTAACGCGAGGATGCAAACGCAAATTATGTCCATCAAATATCTGTGTGGATGTATTTCCGCAACAAATTTGAGCCCGATTGCGTCCAGGTGTTCGCCTCGGGCCCGCACGTCAGCCCCCCAACTACCTCCCACTAGTCCTATATAATTCACACGTGCGCTCGGGCCAGCAAATCAACCACACAAACCAGCCCATGTGCATCCTTTTAAGTGGCACATTGTGCGGTGGGGGCGCCCAGTCCACTTCCTCCGCAATCCTCTTTTTCCTCTTACCCCCAAACCGCCGACACGAACCCTAGCTCGGCGCCCACCATGAAGCCTGGCAAGGCCACGAGGCCGGCAGCTCGTCAGGGCGCCGTGACGCGGCCAACATAACCATGGCGCTGCCAGGTACCAAGTCGCGAGCAAGCTTTCGCCTATACGTGCCGGTCCTTTTGGGAGCACAGCGTGCCTGTGTCGTGGCCCAATGTCAACTATCCCATGCGTGGCATCTCAACCCCGACAGGGTGCCGGTGCTAGTGATGCGGGTCTCAGACCGCGTGCGGTTGGCGGAGATCCACGGTCGTCGCAAAACTGGGACGCGTGTTCATCAGCGAGCATGACCAGCGCCGCCGGTCCTCCTTGTAGGGTGAGCCTCGTGCACCACCACGCGCTCTCCACTCCACCTCCACCGCCATCGTGCTAAAGGAGGAGGATCAGGAGGCCGAGGAGGCCACAAGGTTGGCCATCGAGGAGCCCGAGCGCCAGGTGGCATGGCCTTGCGCGGTGCTGGCCGAATCGGCGGTCGGAGTAGACGCCAAAGCGCCCGCACCACCACTAGCATCGCCCGTGCTTGAGCCCATGGGGCCTTGGCGTTCGTTTTGGTGGATGAGCATGGTGCCGGTGGATGTGTCGTGCAGGCCTGTGTGGGTGAGCGACCGACGAGGAGGCTGAGCAACACATGTTTAAGGCCAAGCAGCACGTGTTTAAGGCCGACCGACAGTCGTTGGAGGCCGAGCAGCAGGCAGCAAAGCGTGAGATGGACGCCGAGCGGCACGCAATTAACAGCAGCAAGCAGGCGGCGCTGGCAAGCTTCTGCGCGAGTTGCTGGCTGCTTTTATTTAATATTTTAAGTTTAAATTAATGTAAGACTAGACTTTCGCTGGCTGTTTATATTTTGTTAAAGGATTGTGATATTTGGCACATGTGTGCCATATAAGTAAAACTCTCACGCCTCTACTTTTTTCATTTTAAAATATCACACGATCCCTCGTTCTTTGACCTCGCCTCCTCCCAAACGCCCCCGCAGGCTCGTCCGAGAAACCTACTTCTCCCGCACATCTCGCGCGCCCACCCCTGAGAAAACTACCAGTTCTTCACGTCTACCACATGATTTCTCCTCGGGGCAAAGTTACCATTGTATTCGTATGCAAGTTATCAGGATTGTGTTACGTAACTTACCGTGCTATTTACATAGAACGTACCAGGTACTATACTTCAACAACTACACCCCTTCAAAGTTACCATTGTGTTTTTCACACAAGTTATAAGATCTTTGATGTGTAAAATACCGTGGTAGTTACACATAAGTTATCAGGGTATATGTACATCAACCTTCCCCAGTCAAAGTTATCATGGAGGATTGTACATGAGTTACCAGGTCTACAGTTCGTATATTATCATGGTACTTGCACCTAAAAACCTGGGATGTTTCGGTAGCTTTTTTCATAGGTCAAAAATTACCACGATGTTTTTGCGTAACTTATCACGCCTATAGCACGTGTGCCCCTCATGACACTAAATATTATGTGACTTTCCCATGGCACGCCATGTGTTGTGTTCATCCAAGAGGCCCACGCGTGAGGCGAGTCTATGTTTTTAACAACTTATGTTCTTTTGGTAAAAAAGTTACCATCATGTTTATATTGCAAGTTATCGGTTATGCGGTGCTTATATTATCATGTTATTTACACAAAAAAATATTGGGGATGTTTTGAACAACTTTTTCCCGGGACAAAAAGTTATCATGGCGATTCTAGGTAACCTATCAAGCCCGTAGTGCTTAAAATATCATGCTATTTACACAAAATTTATCAGGGGTGTGTTTCGACAAATTCCCCCCCCCCCCCCATCCACACATACGGGTCAAAAACTTATCATGGTATTTAGTTATCGCAGTGCATATGTTTTCATGCTATTTACACATAAAAATGCAGGGGAGGGAGGTATAATACCGTGCTATTTACACAGAAGATACCGGAGTATCTTTTCAAAAAATAAATTCCCTACGGTCAAAGTTACCATGGTGTTTCTACCTCAGTTATCAGATGTGCGCTGCGTATATTACCATCTATTTACACATAAATTGTCAGGTATCTTTTCACATTTGTCTTTCCCAATGGTTAAAGTTACCAGGATGTTTGTATCTAAATTATCAGGTCTATAGCGTGGATGTTATCGTGCTATTTACAGAAATTACCGGGGGGGGGGGGGGGGGGGGGGGGGGGGGGGGGGAGGGGGGGATCAACAAATTTATTCTCAATGATCAAAGTTACCATGATGCTTTCGTCAAAGTTATCACGCCTTCAGTACTTATGACCATGCTACTTACACATAATGTACCGCGTGATATACAAAAGATCATGTTGGTGGTGCATCATTTATCATGGTGGCGATGGAGGATTTACCACGGGAATAGTTTATGTGCCAGGTTTGATAGGTGAAACAATTTTTTTCAGTGCTAACATATTAAAGGCAAAAACATGTCAAAAACAGTATTTTCCTTAGCTTGTTCAACAATGAGTGTCATAGGTGAGGTGGTTAGCTCCCTTAGTTGATTACCTGTAGACCAGAGATCAAATCCTAGTCCAAGCATTATTTTTGCCTGCAAATCGGGAAGCCGCGTGGGAACTGACGGCGCTGGATGCGTGTGGCAGTTTCGCAATCTGCCACACGGTTGCCATATACATATTTCGTTTGTTAAAATCCCAAAGTGCGAAATGCGTTGGTCCGCGTTGGGCACACCTATGTGCTGACAAACAGAACTAGACTTCGGCGTCCGCATCGTTGTATCCAAACAGACAAAATCCAAACGTTCGTTTGGATCGGCGTGTTGGATTTGCCCCTTAGTGTTAATCACCCACGACCGGAAAACATTAGGGAGAGGCACAAAAAGCACTAAACCCAGAGAACAGGTGGTCAAGGGTTAATTTGACCAAAAAGGCACTTGGTTTTATGAAAGATGAGGAGAAGCTAATCCAAATAGCAAGCATTTTTGGCTGTGGATTTTTGAAAGTTGGAGTGGGAGTAACATGCATTTTGGTACGCAGCTAGAATGAGAGATCGGAATTTAAAACCCGGTCGTTTCGTGGCAGCGTGGTGATACTATTGAGGAGGCGGCAGATCAGGAGGCTCGGGTTTAGGCCGTTGGCGGGATGACGGAATTCTTTGCGGAAAGCGTCAGCCATCTGCCTCTGGTCAGGAAACGCGAGGAGTGAGCTTGCGGCTCAAAAGAAGTGGGTTCACTGAGGGTGATGGGTGGGATGTGGTACCAACTTGAAGCTAAAGTTTTCTTGAAGGATGCATTGTCACGTGTACTCAGAATCGACAGAGTAGTAGTTCAGCCGGTCAAGCTTAACCACGGCGAAGCATGGTGCAGACTCCCCAAGAATTGCCTGAAGCAGAGCAGCTACTAGGGTTCGTGTAGCCAGAGAGAGAGAGGTGGAGGTGAAGGAGATGCATAGCCGAGCAGAGCAGGAGGGAGGAACGCCGGAGTTGTTCTTTGAACTCCTTGCCAACAGTGTTCCGGATCCGCAAGGTGGTCCGGAGCGCGACCTGGGTAGATCGAAAGCAATTGGTTTCATGGCAGAAGGGCGGAGATGGATCCTCCTCGTAGGTGTTGTAGATGGGGAGCAGCGTGTTGGCACCGGTAGTGGAGGGGGGAGAGACAACCTCCATCCAAATTTTGTTTTTCAGGTCAACTGGAAAATAGTGTGATTCCCTTCATGATGTTGCTATTTTCAGGGGCATGCCATGGCAGTCTAATGTCCTGTTTGTTTCCCATTCAACGCCACACTTGTAATGCTGTTTGTTCTGTTGGAAATTTCGTCCCTCTGCCTGAGACTATCTTGCTGCAACTTTGCACCAATTTCAGTCTCATTTAGACTAGGCCCACGCACCCCCCGAGAAATAAAGTTTTGGTTTGCAGAAGGCAACTTCATAAAACATACATGATTTTTTTTCTCAACAAAAACAACAGAAGAAGAAAAAAACATCCAGCTAACGCATTATCATTGCAGCACAACGTCAAGATAAATCTAGATGCGAGCCATCACCATTCTAGTATGAAATTTCTAATTATTTTGCAACAGTTGTAGTATGATAGTGGCACACCAGACCATACAAATACAAGCGTGCTACATAATCAAGTCTAAGGCAAGGCAGATCAACCAGGCTATTGGATGGCCCTGGGCAATGCCGACTTCCACAACAATAATCCTTGGTTATATCCTACAGGACGGACAATTTGGTCCAGATTTATTTCTTATCAAGTATCAGCGACAGCAACCGCCGTTTCACCAATCGATGCACCAGCTGCCTGGCCCGAGGTGGGCAGGCAGATCACTTGGATTTGGCTGGGGCTGGAAGCAACTGCCAAGGAAACAATAGTTCAGATTCTGGAGTTTTGTGGTGGCTTAAACAAATGACAGGGAGGCTGAAGTTGGGATGAGATACCCACCTGGTAACAGGCGATGAGCGAGCTAGCGAACCCAAAGGCCCCAGTGACGCGAGGAGTGACCTTTTTCGGGGCCAGCTGCAGCAGCCCCACTGCGACAACTATGTCAAGGCTCGATTTGATGAGAGCAAGCAGCCTCTCATTGGACTTCTTCAGCTTCATCCGATACTGCTCGTTCTAGCATCACCGGTACAGTAGAATGCGTTAGTGGAAGTAACTACAGGAGATGTGTCATGTCAAGACCCTACAGTTGAACTAATAGTACCTTGTACAGCTCTTGGTGCTTGAGGTCCTTCTCTAACTTCTTCATCGATTTGGAAAGCCGCTGAAGCTCCGCTAGCTAGAATGAAGCACGGGTCAGATGTTAATTTCAGTTAATATACAATGATCTGACACAGAACAGAATCAAATAGTTTCCAGATAGCCATATAGAGAAGCAACAAACCTCGATGATGGTAGTACATGTATTAGATCCAAGAAAGCAGTAAAATGCTATCCTGCCAAGGAACTCTGCTCGCTCCTTGTTCTGCAGAAACAGTTGGATTGTTTTGCTTGTCACCATGTAGGTAATGAAATTTCTTATATAAACTTTTGGAGGGAAAAATATAAAGGTAAAACCATATAAGGAATTAAACATTTAACATGCTGATGTGAAGAACAATTCAGACCTTGTATACTCCTGTTCTCCCAGCCCAAACAATTTGGTCCAGAAAAAGGAAAGTTGACAGCATCGCATTCTTCGACTGAGGACATAAAGCAAAATTAGAAAATTAGAATCCTATCATCAGCTGACTATGTTCCCACAATGTAACACCAGCAGCAGCGTACCTTTCCAAGTAAGATCAGCGGAAGTGGAGTTCCTTTGGCAGGGGGGCTAATCAGAGCTTGGAGATCATTAACAAACTGCAAACCATCAATAGTGCATCAGTGACGCCATAGACCATGTCAAGATTTAAATACGATTTTTTTTCCTATTCGCAAACTCTGCTACACAAAAAAAAATGACATTCTACCTTAAACAGCCGGAAAACTTTCCGAGCAAGACTAGTTGATTTGTCGACATTCTGTGCAGGTCCTGGTTGTCCGTTGCTCAGGAACTTGGATCCATATTGTATAGCTCGGCAGATCTTATCTCTTGCCTCAGCCTTGCTTAGGTACAAAACAACCAGGCCAAGATCTCCTCTGACGGTGTCCAGTGAGGCCATTTTGTAGCTTAACTAACTGCAAAAAGTAAATGTTGTGTCAAAACTCGAACTTATAACAGTGAACTGAGTAGATTATAATCATAGAAGCATCGATGTAAGTAGAGCATAAAACCATAGGGTAATTTGTGCTCAAAGAAATAATAGTCTCTACTGCATACTGAATATTGCACGAGGTTCAGAGCCTCGGATGCAACCGGTTATTATGGAATAGGATTGCCCAATTGACTCTTTCTTGGTTTAGTCTTTTACCATAAAATTCAGGGGTTCCATACGATTTAAACTCGCACATGTTGTTCAGAGGAACACGAGGGTCAACCCAGTGGCACCCAATTTTGATCTGGCTACAGCAATTTAGCCAAATTCAGCGCGCTGCACAGTCCACCAGCGGCTATCAGCGAAGAACCACGGGACTAAAATCGGAACCTCCCACGGGAATACAGAGCACCTCCGAGACGTCGAGAACAGAACCCAAGAATTACCAGTGGATCGCGACAGGGGCGGATGGTGAGGCCAGTTCGGAACCGAGCCCTCACTGTATGGGGAACTAAAAGCTGATACATCAAAGAGAAATTTCCACGGACGCCCATGGGGGGCGGAGGCAGCGGGGGCGCCGTACATGCCGCGACGAGGCCGAACCAGCGCGGCGACGGCGGGCGAAGCTGCCCATGCCAAGCTACGGCACGGCGGCGGTGGACTTAGGGACAGATCCGGCGTCGCCCACCGGATCAGGCGAGGAGCACGGAGAGAAGGGGATCCCGGGAGAAAGCGGGCAGGAAGCGAGGGATTTCGGGGGCAGGCAGTTAGTTGGTCGCAGGCGCGCCGCCGAGCAGGGGAACAGCTTGCAACGAGTAAAGAGGAAAAATTGCGATGGGGTTCCGGGCTGGTGCTCGTACCTGAAGGCGGCGGGGTCGTCTCCGGCGGCGGCGGCGGCGGCGGCCTCGATCGAATCGACCTTGCCTGTGTAGTAAGCTAGCTGGATCACGGCGATTGGGACAGAGATGTACTCTACTAGTACAGGACGCCACGAGCAAGCATCGCAGGTCTCCGTTATAATGCCAGGCTGATAATTGCTACACGCACCCATTCGCTGTGCGCCCATTCGCAAATATAAAATGTTTTGAATATTTCAATATAGACTATGCATAGACCGAAAAAAGTGAACAAACACGCTAAAACATGTCTGTGCACATTTGCTACAGAAATAGTTAGAACATCTTATACTCGTGAACGGGAGCAAGTATCTTTTTGGTATGAAGCTTTTTTTTTGTAACTCTCATATTTTCTTCGTGATGGTTCCATTCCATTGCTAAAAAGTGGTATGCGATTAAATTGTACATACACACGATGTAACACATATGCTGCATAATGAATGTAGACCGCCTAAAAACACCCGTTTTCAACTTTCAAGAGAAATAAACGATTCAATGATAAAATAATAATGCATGTCCTTACAAACACATCCTTATAGAAAAATAATAATAAAATTCTTAGGGTACAGCATCCTCCGACATCCATCGGCGATGTGCAGTGAGTGTAGTTCGATGCAGCTTCTAGGCCTCCACCTCAGCGAAGCAAACTTGTTTAAACACAAAAGCTCGTAGAAGCACCGGCCGAAAAGTCGTCGATGCAGACTGGGAGGTGGTGATGGCCATGTTCTGCGAAACAAATCGTCACCCTAGAGCACCAAAAAAGGCATGTAGAAACTCTGAAGGCCACAAAAGTCGATCGCATCCAGACATATCCTGTGAAAATCAAAACCGACCGGATCTTGAAAGGCCTGCCAGAGACACAGGTCCACACGCCTGTTGTTGGCAATAGGCATGCAAATGGAATGAGGAAAGGGAGGGGAGGAAATTATTTCTACATTAGGACGACGCCGCTTCGTCGCTGCCCCAATCCAGACACGGAAGACTCCCTAACAAAACCTGAGATGAATTGCCCATGCCGTTGCACAACAGATACAAGTCTAATGTCAAGCTCAACACCACCTAGGACCATGCACCAGTGCCATCTTCTCTTGTGACCCGGCTAAGCTAGACCCTCACTGAAAATCGATGCAATGGATCATCGGCGCAACCTTTGAGCATTGCCTGCTGAAGACCACACCTCGGTCGCTCATCTCGTCTCCGACCCACAGCAGGCCACCAACTCCTCCATAGCAACCCCCCCCCCCCCCCCCCTCCTCCCATCAATAACCTCCCTGACGACACACCCTCTTGGCGACTAGGATTTAAATCGCTCGTCTCAATCCTCAATCACGAAGCGTTAAACATACAGGATAACCTACTAATATGCTTATTCTGACAAGAGCGTAGATAGTACCCATAGGATTTTAGTTCATTAAAATTGATTTCACTCTACTTTTATAATTAGTATTTAGTACAAAAACTTGCTCACTAGGCTTTGAGACAATGATCAAATAAACTCACAACTACTTAAATTAGAGCACTCAAATTGATCGAACGGGTCCTGAATAATCAGACAAGGCTGAAATCCGTCCAAAAATCAAACTTATAGTATACCATTCTTCGACCATCAAAGGTCACCATGGCATACAACAAAGTTGCCAAAAACAAAACAAGAAGTAATTAAGGAAGAAAGCTACAAGGTGAAATCAAAGGTCTTGCCCACCTCGACATTGTCTCTTCACCACCGTTGACATTTGATCGCTAAATGAGACAAAACGTGGCAACTCAGATGGGTGCCGAATGAAAGGGCATGATGGCAGGCGACAACAAACCCAAAATGTTAACCTAGCGGCCGCATGTTTGAGCATGTTGCCGCGAGGGCGAATGGCGATGGCAACCCATGGTAAGAATGTAATAGGGCAGTCGATCACCCGTGGTTTATATAAGCAGTTGAAAACTAAAAATGCCTAGAGGCATAGGAAACGTTTGTGACCAGACGGGCGTGGCCGTAGCTAAGCTAAAACCCAGGAAAGGCTCGTTGGATAGGATTTGGTGGTGACACAAACCCGCAAGAAAGCGCTTGGTGGGGCCCAGCTGACATGAACCGCAGCTTCAAAAGCTGGCTGTAACAGAAAAGGCGTTGCGTAGTATTTCGGCCGCGTCTATAGTTCGCGTGCACCGAGCGCAAGCGTCCTCCCCGCTTCTTTTTTTTCTCTTTTTTTTTCAGGTAAAATCTTTGTATTACTCAAATCTCAATGTCCTTACAATCAGCCTTGGCTAGCTTTAAACAAACTGATGAGCCTGACCCAACCCAGGTCATAGTTTTGCCCTCTAGTATAGCAAACTTTGTTAAGCTATATGTTAAAAGAAAAACTTTGTTAAACTATTGCTAACTATATTTTTTACGATTTACATGAGTAATACAAGAATCACGTAGAGACCTCAGATGTCGAATTTCTTTTACTAAAGAGAGTAGATCAATCTATCAATATCCTTCACTTGAATCAGCTTAACTGCAACAATGAAGTCATCTCAATAATGATTGGCAAGTCGCTTCTTTGAATTGCAAAAGATAGGCCTTTCATGTAAGCACACAACTCAACCTCAAGAATTTCTCCGCATGAAAAAAGCTTCCTGCAAGCCGAGTAAATGACATTACCTCTATCATCTCGCAGCACCATCCCCGCACCAACCGTACCATTTTTCACATAGGACCTATCAGTATTCAATTTCACCCAACCCGCCATAGGGGGACACCATTTGACAGGAGTGCTCTCAACTATTCGCACATGTGGATTTTTAAGTGGCCTGTCATATGTAACTAAGGACTTTCCTTTGCTCAGATTAGAAGGCATATCAATTTTAAGTCCGACGAAGGAATCAAACTAACTCACCAAATACATCTTGGACGCTTCCATTGGGGGCTCTGGTTTATGGTGTATTTTTAATAGCAGCCAAGTTAGGTAAAGTCCAAACCTCCGACATTTTTTGTCATATTCCTCGAGCAAAAGTGCAGAGACAGAGGGGATGGAAGTTATCTTCCAGCCCAACAACACAAATTGGACAAAGGTCATTAACCTCCAGACTCCTACTGTACTTCTTCTGCCATGTCGATCGGCAAGGCATTAGTAGCGACTTTCAAGGCAAAGTACGCGTTACTGCACCAGCCTGTTAGTTGCTACAAATGTTAGTTCGTTCCTTTGTTTTTTATAATTATTTTAATTTTATTTGAATTCCAAAAATATATAGATGTTTCAAAATTATTTTACTTAATTTTTAAAAGTGTTCATCGCACATATAGGAAACTTTCATATAGTGTAAACATAATGATGCACGCCATTTAAAAATATTGATAGCATTCAAAAAATCGTCCGTGGCATTTAAAAACTGTTCACATGTACCAAACAAATTTTCATGACATTTTATGTTTACGCAATATAGAAAAAATTCACGTAACTTTAATTTTTTTTAAAGCATTCAAAGAAATTTCTTCACATTTTTCATAATGTTTATGAAGTATGAGAAAGTTTTCGTAATTACAAAATGTTTGTGACATTAAAAAAAATGTTCACACGTTTCGGGAATATGTTCATGACATTTAAAAAAATGTTACTACAAGATAGAGAGTATTCACATAGTTAAAAAGAGTCTCATACCATTCAAAAAAATGTTAGTACAAGATAGAGAGTGTTCACATAGTTGAAAAGAGTCTCATACCATTCAAAAAAAAATGTTCAATGCGTATTTAAAAATGTTTTGAATATATTTGACGACAATTTCAAATATGTTTTTCTAAATCATCATCATGTATTTCAGAAATGTTCAATATGTACCAAAAATATGTTATGCATGCATAAAAAAATTGTACAACTGCACTGAAAAAAGTCTACAGGTATTAAAAAAACGAATGTTTGCAAGGTATTAAAAAATGTTCCTTGTCATTAAAGAAAGGTTCAACGTTTATTTGACAAATATTTAACACGTATTCAAAACAACGTTCAAAACATGCATTAAAAAATGTACATCATTGACCACAGCGACCACAAAAGTGCCCCAACACAACGGTAGAGTCTTATGGCGTTGTGTTGTTGATTGTTGGAAATATGCCCTAGAGGCAATAATAAATTGGTTATTATTATATTTCCTTGTTTATGATAATCGTTTATTATCCATGCTAGAATTGTATTGATAGGAAACTCAGATACATGTGTGGATACATAGACAACACCATGTCCCTAGTAAGCCTCTAGTTGACTAGCTCGTTGATCAATAGATGGTTACGGTTTCCTGACCATGGACATTGGATGTCATTGATAACGGGATCACATCATTAGGAGAATGATGTGATGGACAAGACCCAATCCTAAGCCTAGCACAAGATCATGTAGTTCGTATGCTAAAGCTTTTCTAATGTCAAGTATCATTTCCTTAGACCATGAGATTGTGCAACTCCCGGATACCGTAGGAATGCTTTGGGTGTGCCAAGCGTCACAACGTAACTGAGTGGCTATAAAGGTACATTACAGGTATCTCCGAAAGTGTATGTTGGGTTGGCACGAATCGAGACTGGGATTTGTCACTCTGTGTAAACGGAGAGGTATCTCTGGGCCCACTCGGTAGGACATCATCATAATGTGCACAATGTGATCAAGGAGTTGATCACGGGATGATGTGTTACGAAACGAGTAAAAGAGACTTGCCGGTAACGAGATTGAACAAGGTATCGGGATACCGACGATCGAATCTCGGGCAACTATCGTACCGCTAGACAAAGGGAATTGAATACGGGATTGATTAAGTCCTTGACATCGTGGTTCATCCGATGAGATCATCGTGGAACATGTGGGAGCCAACATGGGTATCCAGATCCCGCTGTTGGTTATTGACCGGAGAGTCATCTCGGTCATGTCTGCATGTCTCCCGAACCCGTAGGGTCTACACACTTAAGGTTCGGTGACGCTAGGGTTATAGAGATATTAGTATGCGGTAACCCGAAAGTTGTTCAGAGTCCCGGATGAGATCCCGGACGTCACGAGGAGTTCCGGAATGGTCCGGAGGTAAAGAATTATATATAGGAAGTGCTATTTCGGCCGTCGGGACAAGTTTCGGGGTCACCGGTATTGTACCGGGACCACCGGAAGGGTCCCGGGGGTCCACCGGGTGGGGCCACCTGCCCCGGGGGGCCACATGGGCTGTAGGGGGTGCGCCTTGGCCTACATGGGCCAAGGGCACCAGCCCCAAGAGGCCCATGCGCCAAGAGATAAAGGAAAGGAAGAGTCCTAAAGGGGGAAGGCACCTCCTAGGTGCCTTGGGGAGGATGGACTCCTCCCTGGCCGCACCCTTCCTTGGAGGAAGGGCCAAGGCTGCGCCCCCCCCCTCTCCCTTGGCCCTATATATAGTGGGGGGAAGGGAGGGCAGCCATACCTAAGCCCTGGCGCCTCCCTCTCCCTCCCATGACACATCTCCCTCCTCCCGCAGCGCTTGGCGAAGCCCTGTTGGAATCCCGCTACTTCCACCACCACGCCGTCGTGCTGCTGGATCTCCATCAACCTCTCCTTCCCCCTTGCTAGATCAAGAAGGAGGAGACGTCGCTGCTCCGTACGTGTGTTGAACGCGGAGGTGCCGTCCGTTCGGCGCTAGGATCATCGGTGATTTGGATCACGACGAGTACGACTCCATCAACCCCGTTCTCTTGAACGCTTCCGCGTGCGATCTACGAGGGTATGTAGATCCACTCCTCCCTCGTTGCTAGATGACTCCATAGATAGATCTTGGTGACACGTAGGAAATTTTTGAATTTATGCTACGTTCTCCAACAGTGGCATCATGAGCTAGGTTTATGCGTAGTTTCTATGCACGAGTAGAACACAAAGTAGTAGTGGGCGTTGATTTTGTTCAATATGCTTACCGTTACTAGTCCAATCTTGATTCGGTGGCATTGTGGGATGAAGCGGCCCGGACCGACCTTACACGTACTCTTACGTGAGACTGGTTCCACCGACTGACATGCACTAGTTGCATAAGGTGGCTAGCGGGTGTCTGTCTCTCCCACTTTAGTCGGATCGGATTCGATGAAAAGGGTCCTTATGAAGGGTAAATAGCAATTGGCATATCACGTTGTGGTTTTTGCGTAGGTAAGAAACGTTCTTGCTAGAAACCCATAGCAGCCACGTAAAACATGCAAACAACAATTAGAGGACGTCTAACTTGTTTTTGCAGGGTATGCTATGTGATGTGATATGGCCAAAAGGATGTGATGAATGATATATGTGATGTATGAGATTGATCATGTTCTTGTAATAGGAATCACGACTTGCATGTCGATGAGTATGACAGCCGGCAGGAGCCATAGGAGTTGTCTTAATTTATTTATGACCTGCGTGTCAACATAAATGTCATGTAATTACTTTACTTTATTGCTAACCGTTAGCTGTAGTTGTAGAAGTAATAGTTGACGAGACAACTTCATGAAGACACGATGATAGAGATCATGATGATGGAGATCATGGTGTCATGCCGGTGACGATGATGATCATGGAGCCCCGAAGATGGAGATCAAGAGGAGCAAAGTGATGATGGCCATATCATGTCACTATTTGATTGCATGTGATGTTTATCATGTTTATGCATCTTGTTTACTTAGAACGACGGTAGTAAATAAGATGATCCCTCATAATAATTTCAAGAAAGTGTTCCCCCTAACTGTGCACCGTTGCGACAGTTCGTTGTTTCGAAGCACCACGTGATGATCGGGTGTTAGATTCTAACGTTCACATACAACGGGTGTAAGACAGATTTACACACGCGAAACACTTAGGTTGACTTGACGAGCCTAGCATGTACAGACATGGCCTCGGAACACAAGAGACCGAAAGGTCGAGCATGAGTCGTATGGTAGATACGATCAACATGAAGATGTTCACCGATGATGACTAGTCCGTCTCACGTGATGATCGGACACGGCCTAGTTGACTCGGATCATGTAATCACTTAGATGACTAGAGGGATGTCTATCTGAGTGGGAGTTCACAAGATGAACTTAATTATCCTGAACATAGTCAAAAGGTCTTCGCAAATTATGTCGTAGCTCGCGCTTCAGTTCTACTGTTTAGATATGTTCCTAGAGAAATTTTAGTTGAAAGTTGATAGTAGCAATTATGCGGACTAGGTCCGTAAACTGAGAATTGTCCTCATTGCTTCATAGAAGGCTTATGTCCTTAATGCACCGCTCAGTGTGCTGAACCTCGAACGTTGTCTGTGGATGTTGCGAACATCTGACATACACATTTTGATAACTACGTGATAGTTCAGTTAAACGGTTTAGAGTTGAGGCACCGAAGACGGTTTTGAAACGTCGCGAAACATATGAGATGTTTCGAGGGCTGAAATTGGGATTTCAGGCTCGTGCCCACATCAAGAGGTACAAGACCTCCGACGATTTTCTTAGCCTGCAAACTAAGGGAGAAAAGCTCAATTGTTGAGCTTGTTCTCAGATTGTCTGAGTACAACAATCGCTTGAATCGAGTGGGAGTTGATCTTCCAGATGAAATAGTGATGGTTCTCCGAAGTCATTACCACCAAGCTGCTTGAGCTTCATGATGAACTATAATATATCAGGGACATATATGATGATCCTTGAGATATTCGCGATGTTTGACACCACAAAAGTAGAGATCAAGAAGGAGCATCAACTGTTGATGGTTGGTGAAACCACTAGTTTCAAGAAGGGCAAGGGCAAAAAGGGATGCTTCATGAAACGGAAAATCAGCTGCTGCTCTAGTGAAGAAACCCAAGGTTGAACCCACACCCGAGACTAAGTGCTTCTGTAATAAAGGGAACAACCACTGGAGCAGAATTACCCTAGATACTTGGTAGATAAGAAGGCTGGCAAGGTCGATAGAAGTATATTGGATGTATTATGTTAATGTGTACTTTACTAGTACTCCTAGTAGCACCAGGGTATTAGATACCGGTTCGGTTGCTAAGTGTTAGTAACTCGAAATAAAAGCTACGGAATAAACGGAGACTAGCTAAAGGTGAGATGACGATATATGTTGGAAGTATTTCCAAGGTTGATCAAATATCGTACGCTCCCTCTACCATCGAGATTGGTGTTTGCGTTGAGCATAGACATGATTGGATTATGTCTATCGCAATACGGTTATTCATTTAAAGAGAATAATGGTTACTCTGTTTATTTGAATAATACCTTCAATGGTCTTACACCTGAAATGAATGGTTTATTGAATCTCGATCGTAGTGATACACATGTTCATGCCAAAAGATAGTAATGATAGTACCACCTACTTGTGGCACTGCCACGTAAGTCATATCGGTATAAAACGCATGAAGAAGCTCCATGTTGATGGATCTTTGGGCTCACTCGTTTTTGAAAGGTTTGAGACATGCGAACCATGTCTATTGGTGTATATGCATGAAGAAACTCCATGCAAATGGACCGTTTGGACTCACTTGATTTTGAATCACTTGAGACATGCAAATCATACCACATGGGCAAGATGACTGAAAGCCTCGTTTTCAGTAAAATGGAACTAGAAAGCAACTTGTTGGAAGTAATACATTTTGATGTGTGCAATCCAATGAGTGCTGAGGCATGTAGTGGATATCGTTATGTTCTTACTTCACAGATGATTTGAGTAGATGTTGAGTATATTTACTTGATGAATCACGAGTCTGAATTATTGAAAGGTTCAAGTAATTTCAGGGTGAAGTTGAAAGATCGTCGTGACAAGAATATCTATGATATGATCATAGAGATGAATATCTGAATTATGAGTTTTGCATAGAATTAAGACATTGTGGAAATTGTTTCAAAACTAATACAGCCTGGAACACCATAGTGTGATGGTGTGTCTGAACATCATAACTGCACCCTATTGGATATGATGCAAACCATGATGTCTCTTATCGAATTACCACGATAGTTTATGGGTTAGGCATTAAAGACAACCACATTCACTTTAAATAGGGCACCACGTAATTCCGATGAGATGACACCGTATGAACTATGGTTTAGAGAAACCTAAGCTGTCATTTCTTAAAAGTTTGGGGCTGCGACGCTTATGTGAAAAAATTTCAGGCTGATAAGCTCGAACCCAAAGCGGATAAATGCATCTTCATTGGACACCCAAAACAGTTGGGTATACCTCCTGTCTCAGATCCGAAAGCAATAAGGGATTGTTTCTAGAATCGGGTCCTTTCTCGAGGAAAAGTTTCTCTCGAAAGAATTGAGTGGGAGGATGGTGGAGACTTGATGAGGTTATTGAACCGTCTCTTCAACTAGTGTGTGGCAGGGCACAGGGAGTTGTTCCTGTGGCACCTACACCAATTGAAGTGGAAGCTTATGATAGTGATCATGAAACTTCAGATCAAATCACTACCAAACCTCGTGGGATAACAAGGATGCGTACTACTTCAGAGTGGGTACGTAATCCTGTCTTGGAAGTCATGTTGCTAGACAACAATGAACCTACGAACTATGGAGAAGCAATGGTGGGCCTGAATTCCGATAAATGGCTCGAGGCCATAAAATCCGAGAAAGGATCCATGTATGAAAACAAAGTGCAGACTTTGGAAGAACTACTTGATGGTCGTAAGGCTGTTAGGTACATATGGATTTTAAAAGGAAGACGGACAATGATGGTAAGTATCACCATTAAGAAAGCTCGACTTGTCGTTAAGATGTTTTCCGACAAGTTCAAGGAGTTGACTACGATGAGACTTTCTCACTCGTAGCGATGCTAAGAGTCTGTTGGAATTATATTAGCGATTACTGCATTATTTATGAAATCTTGCAGATAGGATGTCAAAACATTGTTTCCTCGACGATTTTCTTGAGGAAAGGTTGTATGTGATACAACCGGAAGGTTTTGTCAATCCTGAAAGATGCTAATAAGTATGCAAAGCTCCAACAATCCTTCTAAGGATTGGAGTAAGCATCTCGGAGTTGGAATGTATACTTTGATGAGATGATCAAAGATTTTGGGTGTATACAAAGTTTATGAGAAACTTGTATTTCCAAAGAAGTGAGTGGGAGCACTATAGAATTTCTGATGAATATATGTTGTTGACATATTGTTGATCAGAAATGACGTAGAATTTCTGGAAAGCATATAGGGTTATTTGGAAAGTGTTTTTCAATGGAAAGCCTGGATTAAGCTACTTGAAACATTGAGCATCAAGATCTATAAGGATAGATCAAAACGCTTAATGGTACTTTCAAATGAGCACATACCTTGACATGATCTTGAAGGTGTTCAAGATGGATCAGTCAAAGAAGGAGTTCTTGCCTGAGTTGTAAGGTATGAAGTTAAGACTTAAAGCTCGACCATGGCAGAAGAAAGAGGAAGGACGAAGGTCGTCCCCTATGCTTTTATCATAGGCTCTCTACAGTATGCTATGCTGTGTACCGCACCTGAAGTGTGCCTTGCCATGAGTCAGTCAAGGGGTACAAGAGTGATCCAAGAATGGATCACAGGACAGCGGTCAAAGATATCCTTAGTAACTAGTGGACTAAGGAATTTTCTCGATTATGGAGGTGGTAAAAGAGTTCGTCGTAAAGGGTTACGCCGATGCAAACTTTGACACTAATCCAGATTATTCTGAGTAGTAAACTGGATTCATATAGTAGAACGGTTATTTGGAATAGCTCCAAATGTAGCGTAGTAGTTGCATCTACAAGATGACATAAGAAATTTGCGAAGTACATACGGATCTGAAAGATTCAGACCTGTTGACTATAACATCTCTCACAAGCATAACATGATCAAACCCAGAACTCATCGAGTGCTAATCACATGATAATGTGAACTAGATTATTGACTCTAGTAAACTCTTTGGGTGTTAGTCACATGGGGATGTGACCTTGAGTGTTAGTCACATAGCGATGTGAACTGGATTATTGACTCTAGTGCAAGTGGGAGACTGTTGGAAATATGCCCTAGAGGCAATAATAAATTGGTTATTATTATATTTCCTTGTTTATGATAATCGTTTATTATCCATGCTAGAATTGTATTGATAGGAAACTCAGATACATGTGTGGATACATAGACAACACCATGTCCCTAGTAAGCCTCTAGTTGACTAGCTCGTTGATCAATAGATGGTTACGGTTTCCTGACCATGGACATTGGATGTCATTGATAATGGGATCACATCATTAGGAGAATGATGTGATGGACAAGACCCAATCCTAAGCCTAGCACAAGATCATGTAGTTCGTATGCTAAAGCTTTTCTAATGTCAAGTATCATTTCCTTAGACCATGAGATTGTGCAACTCCCGGATACCGTAGGAATGCTTTGGGTGTGCCAAACGTCACAACGTAACTGGGTGGCTATAAAGGTACACTACAGGTATCTCCGAAAGTGTCTACTGGGTTGGCACGAATCGAGACTGGGATTTGTCACTCTGTGTAAACGGAGAGGTAAATCTGGGCCCACTCGGTAGGACATCATCATAATGTGCACAATGTGATCAAGGAGTTGATCACGGGATGATGTGTTATGAAACGAGTAAAAGAGACTTGCCGGTAACGAGATTGAACAAGGTATCGGGATACCGACGATCGAATCTCGGGCAAGTATCGTACCGCTAGACAAAGGGAATTGAATACGGGATTGATTAAGTCCTTGACATCGTGGTTCATCCGATGAGATCATCGTGGAACATGTGGAAGCCAACATGGGTATCCAGATCCCGCTGTTGGTTATTGACCGGAGAGTCATCTCGGTCATGTCTGCATGTCTCCCGAACCCGTAGGGTCTACACACTTAAGGTTCGGTGACGCTAGGGTTATAGAGATATTAGTATGCGGTAACCCGAAAGTTGTTCGGAGTCCCGGATGAGATCCCGGACGTCACGAGGAGTTCCGGAATGGTCCGGAGGTAAAGAATTATATATAGGAAGTGCTATTTCGGCCATCGGGACAAGTTTCGGGGTCACCGGTATTGTACCGGGACCACCGGAAGGGTCCCGGGGGTCCACCGAGTGGGGCCACCTGCCCCGGGGGGGCACATGGGCTGTAGGGGGTGCGCCTTGGCCTACATGGGCCAAGGGCACCAGCCTCAAGAGGCCCATGCGCCAAGAGATAAAGGAAAGGAAGAGTCCTAAAGGGGAAGGCACCTCCTAGGTGCCTTGGGGAGGATGGACTCCTCCCTGGCCGCACCCTTCCTTGAAGGAAGGGCCAAGGCTGCGCCCCCCCTCTCCCTTGGCCCTATATATAGTGGGGGCAAGGGAGGGCAGCCATACCTAAGCCCTGACGCCTCCCTCTCCCTCCCATGACACATCTCTCTCCTCCCGCAGCGCTTGGCGAAGCCCTGTTGGAATCCCGCTACTTCCACCACCACGCCGTCGTGCTGCTGGATCTCCATCAACCTTTCCTTCCCCCTTACTGGATCAAGAAGGAGGAGACGTCGCTACTCCGTACGTGTGTTGAACGCGGAGGTGCCGTCCGTTCGGCGCTAGGATCATCGGTGATTTGGATCACGACGAGTACGACTCCATGAACGCTTCCGCGCGCGATCTACGAGGGTATGTAGGTCCACTCCTCCCTCGTTGATAGATGACTCCATAGATAGATCTTGGTGACATGTAGGAAAATTTTGAATTTATGCTATGTTCTCCAACATTGATGTGGTCTATTAGGAACAAGATCACTGTCGAGTAGAAATTTCCATCGCATCCGGCTGATTGTATCGGCAAATGTCATCTATTTTTGCAGCAATGGGCACCTTTGGGAAAACACAAGGACTCTGAGTTCATGAGCGAGGCGATGGAGAAGATCAAGAACATCTAAGTCATCGCCCAGATCCCCGCTGCATCTGTTTGAGCATGCGTGCTCTTGGGTGGGGCCCTTTGACCCCTTGTATCGAAGTTTACGTATTTGGCTCAGACTTGTTTCTTGTTATTTTAGTTTCGTTCCTTGTCTCGTACTATGTCTGTGGTGGAGTTTATTAATTTAGAATCGGACGCTTCTTGCATCATCATTAAAAAAATGTTCAACATATATAAAAAATGCTCCAAATGTATTCAAAAAAATTATAACAATTATCAAGAAGCACACAGTATTAGAAAAATGAAATGAATAAAATATAAAAAAACAAACAAAGAAAACCGGTAAAGAAACACAGAGAATTAAATAACTATAAGAACACCAGATAAGAACCAACATAGAGAAAAAGAAATAAAATCATGACTGCTTCCCTTGGAACCGGGTCAGTTTGTTAGTTGCTACGCATGTTAGTTCGTTTGCTTTGGTTTTTCTTTTATTATTTTATTTTTTTTCCGTTATTACAAAAAATGACTTCATCTAAATTTTGAAAAGTGTTCATCGAACATTTAAAATAGTTTCATGCAGTGTAAATAATGATGGACATCTTTTAATAATATTGATAGCCTTCAAGAAATTGTTCCTGGCATTTAAGGCTGTTCCCATGTTTCAAACAAATGTTCAAAACTTCTTCACATTATTTCATCATGTATATGTGTAAAAAAACGTTTGTGTAATGTAAAAAAAATATTTATGACATTTAAAAAATCAAATATTTGAAGAATATGTTCATAACATTAAAAAACGTGTTTGTACAATGTAAAAAGAAATGTTCACATACTTAAAAAATGTTTCATACAATTCAAAAAACGTCCAATGCATATTAAATGTTTTGGCATTTATTAAAGAAAACAAGTATGTACCTTAAAAAGCATCATCATGTATTTTATAAATGTTTAATATCTATCAAAAAATGGTATGCATGTTTCAATTTTTTATAATGTTTAATGAAAAATAATCTACATGTATTTGAGAAAACTACAAAGGGAAAAGGAAAAATGAAAGCAAATGGTTGTATTGTTTTCAAAAAAAATGTTTCGTGCATTAGCAAAACTTCAGCCTATATTTCATAAATATTTAACACAGATTCGAGAATTGTCAAAACATGTATTTGAAACACATGTTGATCATATACTTCAAAAATGATCAACGTGTGTAAAAAAATGCTCCAGATGCATATGGAAAATTAAACCTGTTTATAAAATGAAAGGAAAATAAAAAAATAGATAAAAGTAGAGAAAACCGGTAAGGAAACAGAGAACACGAAAAAAAGCAGACGAAAAACTGATAAAAACTAGCATAGAGAAAAAAACGCGCAGAAGCTCCTTTTTTTAGGCAAGAGGAAGCTCCTAAAACCGTTTCATTAGTAACTAGACGGGCCTATATGGCGAGATATAGCTACATCCCGGATGCCAGCTTCTGTTTTTTTTCAGCAAAAATGGGGCTTTCGTGGAATTGCGGGGAGCAGTTTTGTCTCGCTTATAGCGAGATAAAAGCTTGTCTGGCCTCAGGCGTCTCTACTAATTGACCAGGCCAAGTAGCTTCCTTGATGTTAGTTTATTTTTATTCTCTGTTTTTTGATTCATTCATTCATTGTTTTATTTTATTTTTCTTTCGATCATATTTTTGATAAAATTGTAAATACATGTGCTTTAGAATTTAGAAATACTTATGATTTTAAAAAATGTTAACGTGGTGTACAAATTATTAGCATACTTTTTTATAAAAAATGAATAGCAATAAAAAAGTATAATATAATTTAGAAACAATGTAAGTGATATTTTAAAAATAATTGTACAATCTAAAAAGATTTAATAGCATTCAGATAATGTACATTAAAATTTCAAAATATTCACAAATGTAAAAAATGTATTCATGAAATTTTAAAAAATGTTAATGCAATGTACAAAAATGCTTGCGTGATTTTAGACAATATTTTCTCCAGTTCTGATTTTTTAATGTGCATTTAGACAAATACCAACACGTTTTCAAACAAATGAATTTGGAAAAATATTAATCATATATTGAAAAATGTTAAATAATTATAAAATTAATGTTTCAGATATATATGAAAAGTATACATTACGTTTTCAAAAAAATAGACATCAAAACATGTATTTGAAAGATGTTAAACGTGTGTAAAAGTGTTACTAATGTATATGAAAAATGTATGATATGCATGAAAAAGTAGACATGTGTTGAAAAAAAAAGGAAAACCGACGAAATCCAAAGATAGAAAAAAGGAAACTGAAGAAAAAATTAAAAAGGGAAAAAGAAAACCAAATAAAACGACATAACCGAAGGAAGCCGATGCAAATAGTGAAGGACCGATAAAGAAAACCATATACTAAAATAAACTCATCCAATAGCTATATTATTGAGCCTGCCAAGTAACGCAACTCTAGTGGCGAGGCCGCCTAAAATCTCACAATCAGCGAGAAATGGTCCTAGCAAAAATCATGGCCCGGAATTTTGTTCCATGAGTGGTGACGATTCGGCGGCCAACCGAAGGTACATGAATGGATTTTGTCCAGGACATACGAAACAACCTCGAAGCACCTATATCTCTCTCATGGAGTGGATTTCCATTTTGTTTTTGACATCCAGTGAGTGAAATGGCCTCAAGTCCGGTCGACGACGAGGAAGGAATGGCAGTGTGGAGCCCTTGGGCTCGGCGTTCTGGAACAGGATTCAAGCGGTGCATCCGGCGTTCTCGGTAGGGGCTCGTTTTGCCGTAAATAACGACATGTCTACGCGTTTTTGGTTAGACAAATGGCTTGCGGACAGTCCTCTTTGGCATGCCTTCCCGCAACTATATAACGTGGCCACGGACATCAACATGTTGGTGGGTCACGCCTTGCGCACCTCGCCACCGGCGATCCATTTCTTGCGGCCCTTCTCGACGCAAGAAGCGGCTAGTTGGGACTTGCTGCAGGCTAAGATTGTTGCCCGCCTCTCAGCTTGGGAGCTGATGAGGTCTCATGGGACTTGACAACGTCTCATAAGTTCTTGGTCAAGTCCTTGTATAACAAACTGTCCGAGGGAAGATCCTTAGACATAGCTAGGAGGCTATGGAAGGCCAGGCTTCCGCTCAAGATAAAGATTTTCCTTTAGCAAATGTTCAGAAACCGTCTCCCAACGGCTGATAATGTGGCCAAGCACAACGGCCTCTCTGATGGATCCTGTGTAGTGCGTGAGCTTCACGAGGACGCGAACCATGCGTTATTTCAATGTGCGTTAGCTAAGTTCGTGTGGTGTGCCGTCAGGGACATGTTCCACCAGAACTGGAACCCTAGGTCGGGATCAGATCTATTGGCAGTTCTTCAAACCCAGCAGGGGGCTAACGCTAGGGTGCTATGGCAATGCGTGGGGGCGTTGTTGTGGTACGATCCGGAATAAGATGACGATAGAAAAAAAATCCCTGCTCACCCGGCTGATGTAATTTTCAAATGCCATCTTTTTCTTCAGATATGGACACCGTTGGGGTAACAACGCGATGCTGAACTCATGAGGACCACGATGGAGAAGATCAGCAGCAGTATCTCGTGGCTTCGGCACTCAGCTTTAGCTGGATCTTGACTCTTTTGGCATCGGTAGTGTTTTGGGGTGTCTTCAGTAGGAATTTGGTCACCCATGTTGGGTCTCTGATATTTGAACTTGGTTATGTAATGATCGTGTGGCCTTGCGATTTGGCCGAACTATATTGGTGTGTAAGTTACTTGAACCTTGTGTTGCTGCCTAGTGGTTTTATTAATTTAAAACCGAACACGTCTAACGTCTTCGTTCCAAAAAAAAAAAAAGGAATGGCAGTGTGAAGACGCGTACCTGTCGGTGTGGCATGCTCTTGTTCGTCGCACCCAGCCGTCTGCTCGACGTTGCCGGCATAGCTCGCGGCTCATCAAATGGGAATCCGACACATGCACAAACACTTGAGAGTCGCCGACATATGAGAACCTGTGGCCACCACTGGGAACTGGCCGCGGGTGGTATGGATTCTCGGCCCATGGGCGCCAAGCGAACACAGAGCTGACCACCCCAACAAGCATGATGCATTTGCTCGGCTAGCAGCTGCGAAATGACTCGGACTCGCAGCCGTCTATCTGTGGGCAGAAGCAGTACGTGGTGGAGACAACACACGGCACCTGTGCACCTGCCCGGGCTGGCTGCGTACTCTAAATATTTGTCAAAATCCACGTTCATCATTTATTCGAATACATGTTGAATATTTCTTGAATGCACAATGAACATTTTTTAAACACATGGAAAACTTCTCTAAAACACGTTGAACATTTTTCAAAAATGTGCGAATATTCTTACATGTTATGTATGTTTTTGTAATACATAGTGAAATTTTTTCAAACACACCTTATAAAATATGATATAATGCTGAATATTTTTCTAATACATGATGAATTTTTTTTAACATGTTCAACATACTTTTAGATACACAGTGAACAATTTTTAAATACACTATGATTTTTTTAATACACAACGATCATTTTTTGAACACAGGATGAACATTTAAAAAAAATTATGAACATTTTTTTTGAAAGGTACGAACATTTTTGTAAGCAACATGAAGAATCTTTTCAGTATGTGAACATTTATTGAATATTACAGATGGCTTTTTAATGTATGAATATTATTTATAAAATATTCTCAAGACTATAGGAACATGCAAAAGTAACATCGAAAACCAAGAAAAAAACCAAAACCAGACCAACGCTATGATGCAACGAACCAATCAAGACAACCAGTCAAGATGGTGAACTTGGGTCCAACACGTATTGCGGATCAGTGCAACGAACCAAAAAGAACAAAATTGCACTGATTTGTCCATCTATGGTTTGATAGACTTAGGGCTTAAATGTCTAACCGATCTTTCCATTTTAGACTATTATGTTTGTATTTTCACTTTATTATTTATTAATGAAGATTTGTGGTTCGAAAGTTTGGGGCTATTTTATATGTTGCATGTCCAACCCGAGTTTGAGTTCTATATTAGAGACTTAGCTCAAGCTTGCTCAGGCTTCACAAAAGGTCTTGGCTCCACCATTGAGCGAATGGGCCATGAACAAGAGCCCGTGCACGTGTGATGTGGCCATTGCCAGCTTGCCGGGGAGGGGCGGGGGCGGTGGCGTATGCAAGAATTCTAGTTTGGGTGTACATAGTTTAAAATTAGTATGAGCTTGTCTTTTGAAATAATAGTTGTACATCTGTAGACCCATGCGCTTAGCTTGTTGAGTCCATAGGGGGTCCTGCATTCTCTACACATGGGAAGCGAACGCAGACCCGAGTCAAGTAGAGCATGAATCAACCCGCACACAAGAAATGACTCGCCGCTACTTATCTCGATCGACAGAGAGATAAATACAGTGGGTGGGAGAGAGAGAGGGTTCTACCAACTTGTTAGCATCGAGGCCTACTAATGGCGCACTGGTTTTGCCTACTAATGGCGCATTACCAGTGCGCCATTAGTAGCACGCCACTAGTATATCTTACTAATGGCGCACCACAGGTGCGTCATTAGTATCTGGTATACTAATGGCGCATCAACTAGTGCGCCATTAGTATATAACAGCATGCGCCACTAGTATATTCATACTAATGGCGTATTCTCTGTTGATGCGTCATTAGTATCCTTTGGCATACTAATGGCGCACCTGGTGGTGATGCGTCATTAGTATGAATATTTGTTTTTTTTATGATTTTTGCGCAGGTTACAAAATATATTATTAGACAGAATATAAAATATATTATTAGACAGAATATAGACAGCAACACACAGCAACATTAGATTCATCGAATACAATAGAAGATTAGTCTCCGAATACAATTCATCATATTAATCTCTGAATTCAAAAGACCGAACAAAGATAAAACATTACAAGTCTCAAGACCGCGAGTATCGAGTTTGTCGGAAGTAATACTAATCCTAACAAGTCCTACTAATCATCATCATACAACTTCTACTCGTTATTCATAACAAGTCATACGATCATCATCTTGATAGTCTTCGAACCAACCCTACTTAATTGTTCTTAGCACATGATCATCAGTATTAGGCAGGACCTAAATACCCTATTTAAGCTAAAATAGCATAAAACAATATAGACCCTGACTCTCCATTATGGAGAATGGAGAACATCCTGTCTCCAATTATTGCGCTTCGCTTCCTTTTGCTTCCAAGAAGCTCCTTACGACTGTCCATACATTTTTTCCATCCTTTGATTTTCATGTCTCCACTTCTTTTAGAAATCTCGTATGGACAGTTGAGATTCGTAGGACGACCTGGCTGTATGTTCAAAACATTAACACTACCTTTCAGATACATCATATGAGGCACACAATTCTCTGGGATTATCTGTTGAAAAACATAGTAATAACTTCATAGTTAGCAATGATGTACTAGTTTTAGAAGTATGCAAAAGATGCACGGATGTCGTAATAGTAAAAATCTTACCAGGGTATCTCCATGGTAGTTACCGTAGTTGAACACATGCACTAGTGGCACGTATTTACCATAATGTTGAGGAGTTTGATTGTAGATATTGTAATTCTCAATGTCAGTACAAAATCCGACCAAATGATTTTTCTCCTTGTAAGTTGTTAATTCGGAGCCATCGGTGTAGTGGGTTTTGTCTACCATCTCTCGCACATTCTTTGAACAATAAAAATAAGCTGTCAATGGAAATAAGCTGTCAACTATTTTAAAATAAACAATATAAATTAGCTAATAACTATGTTTGAGAAACTCACATAGTGGTAGAACTGGAGGCGTATCAACAAGGACCCAAATGTCCATATTATCTTAGTTGATGTCAGGATTACCAAGATCCATGATGATAAGCATACCCTCATCAAAACCATACATCTTGCAAAATGCTTCCCAATTTTTGCAACCAAAATGGGTTACGCTCTCAGAATTATATAGATTTACTTCAAAGTCCACATCGTGATGAGTCCTTAGGTGAATTTTCTTTGTTTCAGAAATTTCATGGTCTTCAAAATCCATCCTCTTCAAGACATAGCGTCTTGCATGGCATGGGATAAGCTATACTCGAATTGTAAAAGATGAAAATTACACGTTGAAATAGTTGAAGTCATGCTTAATTATGAAAATAACACTTGTCGTCGTTGTGTACCGTTTCAACTTCGAAGGTCTCCTCGAGCTTAATGCTGAAGCGCCGATCATCGTCCAGGTGAGGCATGTCGCACAGACCTCGATCGTCGTGGCACCAGTTGCACTCCACCAGGAGACTTTCGTCGTCCGATGATGATGACGACATATCCTGGGACAGCTCCCAGAATTGCTTGCCGCCCGAACCACCGGCCTCATCGTTGTGGGCCATGTTTCGCTCTAAATAGGAAAAAAGTTTGGTCAAAAAGTTGGTTATTGTCAAGGAACAAGATCATGGTCTCATCATTTAGGGTTTGTCGACACCGAGGCACCCTAAAAGCCTAAGCTTTCATCATTTAGGGTTTGTCGACGCCGAGGCACCCTAAAAGCCTAAGCGTACATCATTTAGGTTCTCATCGACACCGAGGCATCCGGGGCAGCCAACTTAAGTTTTCATCATTTAGGGTTTATCGATGCCGAGGCACCCTAGGTTGGGCCTAATCACTTGGCACTAATCACTTGGCTCTATTGCCACCTAGGTCGACGCCGAGGCACCCTAAAAGCCTAAGCTTTCATCATTTAGGTTTTTATCGACACCGGGGCACCCTAAAAGCCAAGGTTTAATCATTTAGGGTTTGTCGACGCTAAGGCACCCTAAAAGCCTAAGCTTTCATCATTTAGGGCCGGGGTATATTAGTACTTAATCAAGTAGCAGATGGTCTAACTAAGGGTTTTGGAGTCAAGGAACATAATTTAGCTTGTAACAAAAGATGGGAATGATATCTATCTATCACCAATCTTGACTGGGAGTGTTGGGCTGAGCATAACAGGGTGATAATGAAGCATTAGTAGATTGCATCTTACATGTCCAGCTCTACTTTCTCGTGGCTTTTTGTCCCACTGATTGGATATATATTGCATGTACACAGAATATCTCAGATAGAGGAATACAGCTAGTTTCCAATAATTGCCAAGGAACAATTTTGGAAATCTACAGATTAAGTACTAAGATACCCCGGCCCATGCATTAGTCGCAAGTACCCCATATGCCCTATTTTTAGCAAAGTCATGCTAAAATTCACGGAAAATTTCAGCATGACCTTTGCTGAAAATAGGACATATGGAGTACCCGAATTTGCCGGAACGGAAGTTAATCGACATTCCGGCAAACTCAAGGGCCTCTCGGAGTACCTGCAAAATCATTGAGCAGGAAGCCCCCAACAGCACCCGAAGTATATGTAACAAAAAACAGGTGACAAAACTTGCACACCCCTCTCCGCTTAACGAGGCATGGAAACAGTGCCAGGACATCAACCAAACACTGTCTAGGCACAGTTTAGGGAGGCTCCAAGCCAGACACGATTCAGTGTGGACACTATCCAAACAGACCCTAAATGACTGGGGATACTTGTAAAAACTTAGTTTAGCTCCTTTCACACATAGATAAGCAGTTGGGAAAAAGACACAATTTCCTGTAAGAACTTGAAAAAGAAACTACGCCATATGTACTTCAAGACTTCAAGTATATAGCCATAAAAAATAGTTCATGCATGTATGAGCCGTGGATCGTGCTGTTTGCGAAAAGAGTAAACCCATAGGGGGCAACTTACCTGTTATTTCAGGCTACTTGTATTAAAATTTCAAGCAACTACAATGAGACATGTAAAAAAGGTGCTATCTCTCTCTTGCAAAAAAGTGCAGTTCCTTTAAAGTTTCAAATTTGCACTTGCATTGCATTTAAACATGCCCATTGTTTGTGGGTGAACCATTCAGAACAATCAGCCATGGCAATGTCACATTTCAGCACCAAAGTGGCTTGCACTTATTTTTTAGTTGAACTTTTTTAATAGACAAACAACCAAATGCTCAGAACTACTACTACTACTACTACTACTACTAGATCATTTTCCTCTAGAACAGAACCAAACATTTTCTAATATAAAAATACGCAGTTCAAAGATTTTGGCACAAGAAGTCCAGTTCATGTCGTACCAACAGTGCTTGAAGATCGAAGTTGTAGTTGTGAGCACTTGCAGATTCTTCAGCAGTTAAGCCACGATAAAATGAATCCTACAAAACTAAAGGCCATACTGAAAATCAAGCATGATTCTACTGCAGGATCCCTAGCAGGCTCGTAACGCAAAGCATTTCCAATCGCAGAAGAGGAGTACTGGGGGAAGGATGCGCGTACACTTGAGGGAGGCGGTGTACTGGGGGAAGCAGGAGGAGTCGGCGATCCGGGCCGCGCTGGGGTAGGGCCGGAGTTGAGGTGGAGCGGAGACCGAAGTTGAGGTGGAGCTCGAACGAATCCTCCAAGACGGCGTAGCAGAGCTTGGCGCAGCTCCTAGGCACGACGACGGAGCACGGGGTGGTCGGTGGCCGCGGTGACGCGCGGTGGCCGTGCTAGGGGAGGCGGGGGCCGCGGAGGGTTCGGCCGGCTGGGCGCGCCGCGGCGGAGGGCCGGCAGCGGCGGTAGGGGCAGCGCAAGACCACATTGGCGGCGGCGTCGCCGACGGCGTGCAGGCGCGGCGGACGGAGGGGGCGGAGCAAGGGGGCGGCGGCGTAGGGTTGGGGTCGAGTGCGGGATCTGGCGAGGGAGGGAGGGAGGCCACAGTGCGAGGGGAATAGGTGGAGTGGGGGAGGGTTAGCAATGGCGCACCTCCCCCTAGTGCGCCATAAGTACGACGATTCTAATGGCGCACCTCCCCCTGGTGCGCCATTAGAATTTTGTTTGAATTACTAGTTTAAATCATGATAGTAATATTTTTTTATAAAAACAGTAATATTTTTTAAAAAATATCAGCAAATTTGTTATTTGAAAATATTTATGAATATGAAAAAATATCATCAAAATTTTTATTTGAAAATATTATCAAATTTGTTTTTTTTTTGCAATTTTAGTTGCATTCATTTGTGACGATGGAGCGGGCCGGGGAGGATGCTGGGGAGAGGGTGCGGTGGGTCGTCGGCGACGGTGGAGTGGGGGAGGGTGCGGGCTGGGGTCGGCGGCCGGTGGAGCGAGGGAGGGTGCGGTGGGTCGTCGGCGGCGGTGGAGTGAGGGAGGGTGCGGGGGGTCGGCGGCGGCAGCCGGTGGAGCGGGGGAGATGGTGCGGTGGGTGCTCGGCGGCGAGAGGGACCGGATCTGGCGAGGTGGGATAGCGAACGAGATGGAGGGGGATCGAGATCGAGTGTCCATGAAATTTAAAAAAGTAAAAAATATAAATATATATACTAATGGCGCACCGGGTAATAGTGCGCCATTACTAGTTTAAACTAGTAATGGCGCACTGTGAAAAGGTGCGCCATTAGTAGTTTTACAAAAAAAATAAGAATTTTTTTTACAGTAATGGCGCACTCTCTGCCTGGTGCGCCATTACTAGTTAGAACTAATAACGGCGCATTGTCGACCTGATGCGCCATTAGTATGTATGGAAAAATGGAAAAAAAATAATACTAGTGGCGCACCCTGTTTCCTGTGCGCCATTAATGTCTTCCACACTAATGGTGCATCACCAACAGGTGCATCATTAGTATATAGTAGTGGCGCACTGCTTCCCTGATGCGCCATTAGTATCAATCCTATCTATAACCCTTTTCCTAATAGTGCGAATCGATTTGATAACCTTTGCTTTGCAACAATGCCTCACCTTTTTTCATGCGATCCATGGTACTGTCATGAGGAGGCATCGTTGCTATAGTTTCAACCCTTTGTAGCCTTGTGTTGCCGCTTCATCTAGGCATGCATGGTTGAGACCGACACGTGCATGGGTGGCTAATGATGTGTGCAGCCTACATGTACGTGCTACATGTCGTTCGTTTGTCCACAAAAGTTTGGGTGGGGGAATCTTTCTCCTCGCCTCCCGAACCCGGCTCTCGATTTAGCCCTCGGAATTATCATCGTAAAATTTCATTAGCTTGGGTGATTGCTTGATACCACTGTCTGTTTCGCTGGAAGGTAGTTTGCGGTGCACTCAGTTGGTCCATGTTTTTTTGTTCTAACATCGAGGTCAGCAAAGACTAGCATGTTGAAATTTCATTTTCTGAAATTGAAAGTATATACTGGAGAAACATCCACCCCTCATTCGCTTTAAAGTCCATGCCTCTTGGACTTACATGCATGTGGTGTCCCATGTATTTACTTTGCCTCTCATATGTATAACAAAATTAGGTTGCATTAGAGGGCCCCACCACCTTTTTGCAAAAATCCTCCACTAATACCCACACTCCTGAATTTCACCGCACCTCAACCCCCACCCATTATTTCCAATCAAAAATTTCATGTTAGCATATAAATTGAATTATATAGGCTGTGTTTGTAGGTGTAGCACAACACCCTTTTAGCAGAGAAAAGGACAGAACGTGAATGCATGATTGTTCTTCCACCCATATAAATTACTTGCATTCTTTTTCTTAGTATGTTTCCAATGTTTCATATCTTATAAACAAGTATTCTTTTTTAATCTTTTTATATTTTTGAAATCCTGAGGACAAGGCCTTTCAAACATGGCTAATATTGGATATATTTGAAACTTTTTTTTTTGCAGTTCTACTTTCGATATATTCTAGATTATGTGTCAATATCACATACCACAAATTCCAATATCACAAATGATAAAATGAAAAAAAGACGACATCAATGTCACAAATTCTTGTATCACATATAAAAAATTTCAATATGACAAGTGATAGGTTGATTATCACAAATTCAACTTAATAGCCACCATATCACAAATTTCAACATCACAATTCACACATTACAATTTTCAGTATCACAAATTACAACTTCAATACTGTAGATCACAATTTTCAATATCTTAAGCCATAGTTTCAGTATCAAAAATTTGAACTTCAACACCACATACAAGAATTTTCAAGATAACAAATCATTATCGGAGCTCCAAAATTAATATCAGAATCCACAGTTATCACAAATAGCAATTTCTATACTACATATGACAATTTCTCAATATCAATCAATAACACAAATCACATTACAGTAGCAAAATAACAATGTCACATTTTCAATATTAGTATCAAAAATTGACACCAATATCAACATCATCACGTTATCATTATGACAATATCACTGTCACATTATCAATAACAATATCACAAATTAATATCAATGTATCATTTTCAATATGAATGTCACAAATTGATATAATTCTCCTCAGATTGTTGCAAGGAACATCGTGGCTGACATGCTCCTATGGCGATGACGTTGCTTCCGTCTTTGCGTAAATTCGTCCTCGAGGATTGGGTTTCGAGCTTATCGACATGGCTCTAATTTTTTTTCTGTTGCACAACTCTACCCACTCTTAAAGATTCCCATGTATGTGATAACTTATTAGCTTAATGAAAAAAACTTAGGTAGGCTTAATGCCCCTAGGGCTTTAAAAATATAGTAAAACAAAAGGTGTATTTGGCATAATGAAAGAAATGAAACAAATGCCAAAAAAAGTAGTATGAAAAAATTGTGAAATAGTATTACCATGATAGAAAGAAACAAAAATAACAAGATTATAGAAGCAAAAACTAAACTATAATTGTAGTGTAATACTCGTATACATATATTGTACACTAACTTGCACTTCCGTGACAGGTGTGAGAGCAAGTAAAATGTGATGTAGTTTGTTAGAGTTGAGATTAGAAAGAAAGTATGAGTGGTTTGGAAATTAGCAAACCCACCAAACTATTCGACCTAAGAAAACAAAAGGACGCGCAGATCTCATGCATGGAGCATGGCTCCATCCTACCCCAACAAGAATAATTCATGTGCTCAAACTCTTATTTTCCTACAATTTCACCTCCAATATATTCTAGATTCTATCTCAATATCACATACCACAAATTTCAATATCACAAATGATACAAAGTAAGACTTTCTCGCTATCAATGTCACAAATTCAAGTATCAAAAATCACAAATTTGAACTTCAATACCACATATCAAAATTTTCAATGTCAGAATTCCAAAGTTTCAGTTTCACAATCCACGGTTATGAAAAAAAGCAATTTCAATACCACATATCGCAATTTCTCAGTATGAATAACAAAAATCACAATTGTAGTAGAAAAATATCAATGTCACAGTTCAACTATCGATATCAAAAATTGATATCAATATAAAAATGTCATTATCATTATGAATATCAATGTTACATTATCAATACCAATATCACTGATTGATAGCACCCTCATGACAATGATGTGGGGGCATCTGGAAGACGTGCAACAACAAGATCGTCTTCCTCTAGTCCTCATCATGATGTTGTAAGGAACGTCGTGGTGGGCATACTGCTATGGCGATGGAGCTGCTCCCGCTCTTTACGTAAATTGATCCTCAAGGTATGGGTTTAGAGCTTCTTGACATCTTTTAAATTTTTTGTTTTGCTATCACACCGCTCTACCCTACTCGCCACCCACTATAAAAATTCCCATGTATGTGACAACTTATTAGCTTAATAAAAATCCTATTGGTGGGCTTAAGCCCCTCATAGGGCTCTTAAAGGACAAAAAAGAAAAATAAACTACATTTCACAAAATGAAAGAATTGTTGAAACAAAAAAATAGTTGACAAAATTCATGGAATAGTATTACCATGATAAAAAAGAAACAAAACCAACTAGATGATGGAATAAAAAAACTAACAAAAGTGATAATCTAATACTTGCATACATATATAGTACATTAAAGTTGCAAACTTGCGTGACAGGTGCGAGAGCAAGGAAAACATGATGTAACTTGTAGAGTTGAGATTAGCACGAAAGAATGAGTGGTTGGGAAATTAGTAAACCCGCCAAACTATTCGACCTAAGGAAACAAAAGGACACACGGATCTCATGCCTGGATCATGGTACCATCCTCCCACAATAACAATAATTCATGAGGCCAAACTAATATTTTTTCTACAATTTCACTTCCAATATATTCTAGATTCTGTCGCAATATCACATACCACAAATTCGGTATCACAGATGGTACAGACAGAGAATTTTTCGATATCAATGTCACAAATTCCAGTATCTGATATCACAAATTTCATATGACAAGTGATAGTTTCAATATAAAAAATCAACTTCAATGCCACCATAGCACAAATTTCAACATCACAATTCACACATTATAATTTTAATTATGACAAACTACAACTTTAGTACCATATGGTACAATTTTCAATATCTTAAGTGATAGATTCAGTATCACAAAATTTGATATTTAATACCACATATAAAAAATCAATGTCACAAATCAATATTGAAGCTCCAAAATTTCAATTCAGAATCCACAGTTATCACAAATAGCAATTTCAATACCACATATAAAATTTTCTAAATATCAATAGCACAAATCACAAATATATTAGAAAATATCAATGTTGCATTATTAATACCACTATCACAGATTGATAGCACCCTCATGACAATGATGTGGGGCATCTAGAAGATCTGTAACAATGAGGTCTTCTGCAGCGAGCGGCTTCTTCTAGTGCTCCTCATGATGTTGCAACAAACATCGTGGCGGACACGGTCCTATGGCTATGGCGCTGCTCCTGCTCTTTATGTAAATTGATCCCGAGGTCTGGGTTTAGACCTTCTTGGCATTCCTCTAAACTTTTATTTTGTTGTCAAACCGCTCCACCCATTCACCACCCACTGTAAAAGATTCCCATGTATGTGAAAACTTATTATCTTAAGAAAATATTTTTGGTGGGCTTAAGTCCCCCCATAGGGCTCTTAAAAAGAAAAAAAAAGGAAAAAAGAAACCACATTTCGCAAAATGAAAGAAATGAAACAAATGCTGAAACAAAAAAATGCAGTAGATAAAATTCGTGAAATTATTACCACAATAAAAATAAACAAAAACGACTAGATGATAGAATGGAAAGCTAAACAAAATGGTAATATAATACTTGTGTACATATATGGTGCACTAAACTTGCACTTGTGTGACAGGTGCGAGAGCAAGCAAAACGTGACGCAACTTGTTAGAGTTGAGATTAGCACAAAAGAATGAGTGGCCTGGAAATTAGCAAATCTGCCAAACTATTTGACCTAAGGACACATGGATCTCATGCATGGAGCATGGCCCCGTCCTCCCATGACAACAATAATTCATGAGGCCAAACTAATTTTTTCTACAATTTCATTTCCAATATATATTCTTGATTCTATCTCAATATCACATACCACAAATTCAATATCACAAATGATATAGATGGATACTTTTTTGATATCAATGTCAAAAATTCCGGTATCAAATATCACATATTTCAATATGAAAAGCGCCAGTTTCAATAAAAAATCAACTTCAATGCCACAATATCACAAATTTCAACATCACAATTGACACATTAAAATTTTAATTATCACAAATTACCACTTCAGTACCATAGGTTACAATTTTCAATATCTTAAATGATAGTTTCAGTATCGCACAGTTGAACTTTAATACCACATATAAAAAATTTCAATGTTGCAAATCAATATTGAAGCTCCAAAATTTCAATTTCACAATCCACGGTTATCACAAATAGCAATTTTAGTACCACATATCACAATTTGTCAATATCAAAAGAACAAATCACAAATGTACTAGCAAAATATCAATGTCACATTCCCAATATCAGTATAAAATTGATGTCAAAATCAGTGTCACATTATCATTATGAATATCAATGTCACATTATCAATGCCACTATTACAGATTGATAGCGCCCTCATGACAGTGATGTGGGGCATCAAGAGGAGATGCGCAACAACAAGGCTTCTGTACCGAGCATCTTCTTCTAGTCCTCCTCATGATGTTGCAAGAAACATTGTGGCAGACACGCTCCTATGGAGATGGCACTGCTCCCGCTCTTTGCGTAAATTAGTCCTCAAGGTCTGGGTTTAGACCGTCTTGGCATTGCTCTAAATTTTTATTTTGTTTCGCACCGCTCCACCCATTCACCACCCACTGTAAAACATGGCCATATATGTGACAACTTATTAGCTTAATGAAAACCATTTTGGTGGGCTTAAGTACTCCCATAGGGCTCTTAAAAAGATACACAAGTAAAAAAACATTTCACAAAATGAAAGAAATGAAACAAGTGCTGAAACAGAAAAACTTAGTAGACAAAATTCTTGAAATAGTATTACCACGATAAAAAGGAAACAAGAACAACTAGATGATAGAATAAAAAACTAAATAAAATGGTAATCTATTACTTGCATACATATATAGTACACTAAACTTGCACCTGCATGATAGGTGCGAGAGCAAGCAAAATAAGAATCACCACAACATCTTGATGGGCGCCGCAGCTGCACCGCGCCATAGATGACGTCTTCACAACATCAATCATCAGACATCTTGCCGCATGCAACACCTTCATCTTCCTGCTGACTATGCCTTCCCCATCGAGACCATCTTAACATTTTGTCGTGCATTACACCATTGCAGAACCATTCACCGCACATTGCCGTGGACGACGCCTTCACAATCCTGACCATAACTTTGTCTTTCCACAACATCACATTGCAACATTTGTTGGCTTCACACGAACTATCTGTAACACCGAGTCACCATCGCACTAGCTCTCCTTGAGATGAAGACATCACACCATCATCGTCTCCTATTAATGGCATCGTATCGTCATCCTTTTGTGGCAGCTTTGCACTGCCATCTCCACCTAGCGACATCGTGCTACCTCTTGAGCACTGCGTTGGATTTCCCCGAAGAGGAGAGGATGATGCAGCAAAGTAGCGTAAGTATTTCCCTCAGTTTTTGAGAACCAAGGTATCAATCCAGTAGGAGGCTACGCACGAGTCCCTCGTACCTACACAAAAACAATAGCTCAACGCAACCAATGCACTTAGGGGTTGTCAATCCCTTCACGGTCACTTACGAAAGTGAGATCTGATAGAGATGATTTTGGTATTTTTATGATAAAGTTGCAAAGTAAAAAGTAAAAGCAAAGCAATAATAAAGTGATGGAGATTGATATGATGAGAAAGAGACCCGGGGGCCATAGGTTTCACTAGTGGCTTCTCTCAAGAGCATAAGTATTCTACGGTGGGTGAACAAATTACTGTTGAGCAATTGACAGAATTGAGCATAGTTATGAGAATATCTAGGTATGATCATGTATATAGGCATCACGTCCGAGACAAGTAGACTGACTCCTGCCTGCATCTACTACTATTACTCCACTCATCGACCGCTATCCAGCATGCATCTAGAGTATTAAGTTAAAAACAGAGTAACGCCTTAAGCAAGATGACATGATGTAGAGGGATAGTTTCATGCAATATGATAAAAACCCCATCTTGTTATCCTCGATGGCAACAATACAATACGTGGCTTGCTGCCCCTTCTGTCACTGGGAAAGGACACCGCAAGATCAAACCCAAAGCTAAGCACTTCTCCCATGGCAAGAACAACCAATCTAGTAGGCCAAACCAAGCTGATAATTCAAAGAGACTTGCAAAGATAACCAATCATACATAAAGAATTCAGAGAAGATTCAAATATTATTCATAGATAGACTTGATCATAAACCCACAATTCATCGGTCTCAACAATCACACCGCAAAAAGAAGATTACATCGAATAGATCTCCATGAGAGAGGGGGAGAACATTGTATTGAGATCCAAAAAGAGAGAAGAAGCCATCTAGCTACTAACTATGGACCCGTAGGTCTGAAGTAAACTACTCACACTTCATCGGAGGGGCTTGGATGATGATGTAGAAGCCCTCCGTGATCAATGGCCCCTCCGGCGGAGCTCCGGAACAGGCCCCAAGATGGGATCTCATGGATACAGAAAGCGGCGGTGGAATTAGGTTTTTGGCTCCGTTTCTGATCGTTTGGGGGTACATGGATATATATAGGAGGAAGAAGTACGTCGGTGGAGCAACAGGGGGCCCACGAGGGCGGGGGGCGCGCCTGGTAGGGTAGGGCGCGCCCCCTACCTCATGGCCTCCTGTTACGTGCCTTGACGTAGGGTCCACGTCTCCTGAGTTGTATTCGGTGAGAAAATCATGTTCCCGAAGGTTTCATTCCGTTTGGACTCCGTTTGATATTCCTTTTCTTCGAAACCCTAAAACAGGCAAAAAACAACAATTCTGGGCTGGGCCTCCAGTTAGTAGGTTAGTCCCAAAAATAATATAAAAGTGGATAATAAAGCCCAATAATGTCCAAAACAGTAGATAATATAGCATGGAGCAATCAAAAATTATAGATACGTTGGAGACGTATTAAGCATCCCCAGGCTTAATTCCTGCTCGTCCTCGAGTAGGTAAATGATAAAAACTTAATTTTTGATGCGAAGTGCTACTTGGCATAATTTCAATGTAAATCTTCTTAATTGTGGTATGAATATTCAGATTCAAAAGATTCAAGACAAAAGTTCATGTTGACATAAAAATAATAATACTTCAAGCATACTAACAAAGCAATTATGTCTTCTCAAAATAACATGGCCAAAGAAAGCTATCCCTACAAAATCATATAGTCTGGCTATGCTCTATCTTCACCACACAAAGTATTTAAATCATGCACAACCCCGATGACAAGCCAAGCAATTGTTTCATACTTTTGACATTTTCAAAACTTTTTCGATCTTCACGCAATACATGAGCGTGAGCCATGGATATAACACTATATGTGGAATAGAATGGTGGTTGTGGAGAAGACAAAAAGAGGGGAAGATAGTCTCACATCAACTAGGCGTATCAACGAGCTATGGAGATGCCCATCAATAGATATCAATGTGAGTGAGTAGGGATTGCCATGCAACGGATGCACTAGAGCTATAAGTATATGAAAGCTCAACAAAAGAAACTAAGTGGGTGTGCATCCAACTTGCTTGCTCACGAAGACCTAGGGCATTTTGAGGAAGCCCATCATTGGAATATACAAGCCAAGTTCTATAATGAAAAATTCCCACCAGTATATGAAAGTGACAGAATGAGAGACTCTCTATCATGAAGATCATGGTGCTACTTTGAAGCACAAGTGTGGTAAAAGGATAGTAGCATTGTCCCTTCTCTCTTTTTCTCTCATTTTTTTGTTTTTTTGTTTGGGCCTTCTCTTTTTTTATGGCCTCTTTTTTTTTTGCCCGGAGTCTCATCCCGACTTGTGGGGGAATCATAGTCTCCATCATCCTTTCCTCACTTGGGACAATGCTCTAAAAATGATGATCATCACACTTTTTTTCTTACAACTCAACAATTACAACTCAATACTTAGAACAAAATATGACTCTATATGAATGCCTCCGGCGGTGTACCGGGATATGCAATGAATCAAGAGTGACATGTATGAAAGAATTATGAACGGTGGCTTTGCCACAAATACGATGTCAACTACATGATCATGCTAGCAATATGACAATGATGGAGCGTGTCATAATGAATGGAACGGTGGAAAGTTGCATGGCAATATATCTCGGAATGTCTATGGAAATGCCATGATAGGTAGGTATGGTGGCTGCTTTGAGGAAGGTATTTGGTGGGTGTATGATACCGGCGAAAAGTGCGCGGTATTAGAGAGGCTAGCAATGGTGGAAGGAAGGAAAATGCGTATAATCCATGGACTCAACATTAGTCATAAAGAACTCATATAGTTATTGCAAAAATCTAGAAGTTATCAAAGCAAAGTATTACGCGCATGATCCTAGGAGGATAGATTGGTAGGAAAAGACCATCGCTCGTCCCCGACCGCCACTCATAAGAAAGACAATCAATAAGTAAATCATGCTCCGACTTCATCACATAACGGTTCACCATACGTGCATGCTACGGGAATCACAAACTTTAACACAAGCATTTCTCAAATTCACAACTACTCAACTAGCATGACTCTAATATCACCATCCTCATATCTCAAAACAATTATCAAGCATCAATTTTTTCTTAGTATTCAACGCACTCAAAAGAAAGTTTTACAAATCTTGAATACCAAGCATATTATTATTAAGCAAATTACCATGCTATTAAGGCTCTCAAAATAATCTAAGTGAAGCATGAGAGATCAATAGTTTCTATAAAACAAATCCACCACCGTGCTCTAAAAGATATAAGTGAAGCACTAGAGCAAAATTATATAACTCAAAAGATATAAGTGAAGCACATAGAGTATTCTATCAAATTCCAAATTATGTATGGCTATCTCAAAAGGTGTGTACAGCAAGGATGATTGTGGTAGACTAACAAGCAAATACTCAAATTATAAAAGACGCTCCAAGCAAAACACATATCATGTGGTGAATAAAAATATAGCTCCAAGTAAAGTTACTGTATAAGTAGACGAAAGAGGGGATGCCTTCCGGGGCATCCCCAAGCTTTGGCTTTTAGGTGTCCTTAGATTATCTTGGGGGTGCCATGGGCATCCCCAAGCTTAGGCTCTTGCCACTCCTTGTTCCATAATCCATCAAATCTTTACCCAAAACTTGGAAAACTTCACAACACAAAACTCAAAGTAGAAAATCTCGTGAGCTCCGTTAGCGAAAGAAAACAAAAGACCACTTCAAGGTACTGTAATGAACTCATTATTTATTTATATTGGTGTTAAACCTACTGTATTCCAACTTCTCTATGGATTATAAACTATTTTACTAGCCATAGATTCATCAAAATAAGCAAACAACACACAAAAAACAGAATCTGTCAAAAACAGAATAGTCTGTAGTAATCTGTAGCTAGCACAAGATCTGGAACCCCAAAAATTCTAAAATAAATTGCTGGACGTGAGTAATTTATCTATGAATCATCTTCAAAAATAATTAACTAAATAGCACTCTCCAAATAAAAACGACAGCAGTTCTCGTGAGCGCTAAAGTTTCTGTTTTTTACAGCAAGTTCAACAAGACTTTCCCCAAGTCTTCCCAACGGTTCTACTTGGCACAAACACTAATTAAACACAAAAAACACAATCAAAACAGAGTCTAAATAAATTATTTATTACTAAACAGGAGCAAAAATCAAGGAATAAAAATAAAATTGGGTTGCCTCCCAACAAGCGCTATCGTTTAACACCCCTAGCTAGGCATAACAAGCAAGAATAGATCTAGGTATTGCCATCTTTGGTAGGCAATCCATAAGTGGCTCTCATGATAGATTCATATGGTAATTTTATTTTATTTCTAGGGAAGTGTTCCGTGCCCTTTTTTAATGGAAATTGGAATCTAATATTCCCTTCCTTCATATCAATAATTGCACCAACCGTTCTAAGGAAAGGTCTACCGAGAATAATAGGGCAAGAAGGATTGCAATCTATATCAAGAACGATAAAATCTACGGGCACATAATTCCTATTTGCAACAATAAGAACATCATTAATTCTTCCCATAGGTTTCTTAATAGTGGAATCCGCAAGATGCAAGTTTAGAGAGCAATCATCAAAATTACGGAAATCTAGCAAATCACACAAAGTTTTGGGAATAGTAGAGACACTAGCACCCAAATCACACAAAGCATAAAACTCATGATCTTTAATTTTAATTTTAATAGTTGGTTCGCACTCATCATAAAGTTTTCTAGGGATAGAAACTTCCAATTCAAGCTTTTCTTCATAAGATTGCATCAAGGCATCAACGATATGTTTAGTAAACGCTTTATTTTGACTATAAGCGTGAGGAGATTTTAGCACAGATTGCAACAAGGAAATACAATAAATCAAAGAGAAATTTTCATATTTAAATTTCTTGAAATCCATAAGAGTGGGTTTAGCAACATCTAGGGTTTTAATTTCTTCAATCCCACTTTTATCAAATTTAGCATCAAGATCAAAAGATTCAGAATTATTGGAGCGCCTTCTAGGTAGAGGTGGATCATATTCAGTCCCATCATTATCAAGATTCATATTGCAAAACAAAGATTTAATAGGGGACACATCAATAACTTTTAGATCTTCATCTTGATTTTCATAGGAATCCGGTTTAGCGGCCATCTTATTGACTAAGGTAGCTTGCATATCTGAAATTTCAGCAGTTAATTTTTCAAGACGAGCAATTTGGGATCTTATACCATCAAATTCTTTAGACATATCATCGAGCTCTTTATTCATATAACTCATAAAACCTTTTTGTTCCTTAAGCTCATTTCTAAAGAAAATTATTATGCTCAAATTGCAAAACCATAAACTTCCTGACGTTGTTTTCGATCTCCTCTAACCTTTTAAGGTGAAGATCACCGAATCTAGGAATAGCCATCGCGACAAACAAGCAGACTAACACACAAGCAAACAAAAAAGCAAGCGGGCAAAAAGAGGCAAATAGAGAGGGAGGATAGAGAGAGAGGGCGAATAAAACGGCAAGGGTGAATTGGGGGAAGTGGAAAATGAGAGGCAAATGGCAAATAGTGTAATGCAGGAGATAGGGATTGTGATGGGTACTTGGTATGTTGACTTTTGCGCAGACTCCCCGACAACGACGCCAGAAATTCTTCTTGCTACCTCTTGAGCACTGTGTTGGATTTTCCCGAAGAGGAGAGGATGATGCAGCAAAGTAGCGTAAGTATTTCCCTCAGTTTTTGAGAACCAAGGTATCAATCCACTAGGAGGCTACGCACGAGTCCCTCGTACCTACACAAAAACAATAGCTCAACGCAACCAACGCGCTTAGGGGTTGTCAATCCCTTCACGGTCACTTACGAAAGTGAGATCTGATAGAGATGATTTTGGTATTTTTATGATAAAGTTGCAAAGTAAAAAGTAAAAGCAAAGCAATAATAAAGTGATGGAGATTGATATGATGAGAAAGAGACCCGGGGGCCATAGGTTTCACTAGTGGCTTCTCTCAAGAGCATAAGTATTCTACGGTGGGTGAACAAATTACTGTTGAGCAATTGACAGAATTGAGCATAGTTATGAGAATATCTAGGTATGATCATGTATATAGGCATCACGTCCGAGACAAGTAGACCGACTCCTGCCTGCATCTACTACTATTACTCCACTCATTGACCGCTATCTAGCATGCATCTAGAGTATTAAGTTAAAAACATAGTAACACCTTAAGCAAGATGACATGATGTAGAGGGATAGTTTCATGCAATATGATAAAAAACCCATCTTGTTATCCTCGATGGCAATAATACAATACGTGGCTTGCTGCCCCTTCTGTCACTGGGAAAGGACACCGCAAGATCGAACCCAAAGCTAAGCACTTCTCCCATGGCAAGAACAACCAATCTAGTAGGCCAAACCAAACTGATAATTTGAAGAGACTTGCAAAGATAACCAATCATACATAAAAGAATTCACAGAAGATTCAAATATTATTCATAGATAGACTTGATCATAAACCCACAATTCATCGGTCTCAACAAACACACCGCAAAAAGAAGATTACATTGAATAGATCTCCATGAGAGAGGGGGAGAACATTGTATTGAGATCCAAAAAGAGAGAAGAATCCATCTAGCTACTAACTATGGACCCGTAGGTCTGAAGTAAACTACTCACACTTCATCGGAGGGGCTTGGATGATGATGTAGAAGCCCTCCGTGATCGATGCCCCCTCCGGCGGAGCTCCGGAATAGGCCCCAAGATGGGATCTCGTGGATACAGAAAGTTGCGGCGGTGGAATTAGGTTTTTGGCTCCGTTTTTGATCATTTGGGGGTACGTGGATATATATAGGAGGAAGAAGTACGTCGGTGGAGCAACAAGGGGCCCACGAGGGTGGGGTGCGCGCCTGGTAGGGTAGGGCGCGCCTCCTACCTCATGGCCTCCTGTTACGTGCCTTGACGTAGGGTCCAAGTCTCCTGAGTTGTATCCGGTGAGAAAATCACGTTTCCGAAGGTTTCATTCCGTTTGGACTCCGTTTGATATTCCTTTTCTAAAACAGGCAAAAAACAACAATTCTAGGCTGGGCCTCCGGTTAGTAGGTTAGTCCCAAAAATAATATAAAAGTGGATAATAAAGCCCAATAATGTCCAAAACAGTAGATAATATAGCATGGAGCAATCAAAAATTATAGATACATTGGAGACGTATCACATCGCACCACAACCAACCGACTGTTAATGGCACTGCATCGATGCCAGCCTCCTTGTGCCGTCTGCATCCATCTTCAATGGACTATGCCGCGCAACCACCACGGATCTTAAAATTCTAATGCCAATGTTGGAGCTGCTCCTCAGCTCCTCTTCTCACTACAAGAAATATGTCAATTTGCGACCATCAATATTGGTCACTAAATGGTCATTGTTTCCCATTTGTGACCTATTTGTGAACAGTTGATCAAAAGTTGGCCATCTTTAATGAAACGTAACGACCTTTGTTCTGAAATGGTCGTAGAAGGTAACAACCAAAATGAAAGGCCATTGGTTCTACGACCAATTGTTTTAGTCACTCGCAATCTGCCCACACCACGTCGGATCTGACGTGGCAAGCTGACATGGCAAAAATTGCGACCAAATCAAAAAGGTCGTTGATTAGAATCAGCCCAGTCGAGTTCGACGCTTTACTTGGGCCAAGCCCATTAATTTAGCCCATTTAATATTACTAGTCGTGAACCCGTGCATTCGCCCAGGCTAGTTGCAAAATATTATCTTAGAACTCCATACCATAGTAGAACATAGCAATATGTCATGCAGTGCCGCATTGACCCAACATACCATCAGAACCTAAAGTATTTAACACATTGGGAATAATTCATAAGGGAATGTATTTAAGTTCTATGAAAAAGTTATGGGTAAAATTAAATTGGTGCAAAAACTATATATCTTAAGATAGCATGCTAACATGTCTTTATATTGTTTCTGTTTCTGTTATATGGACAAAAGGAATTAGAAATCACAAAATCATTTAATACATGACTGGTCACCTTAAGTATATTGATTTTCCTCTATTGGGAAGCATCGGATTCAATCAATACATTGGTTTGTCTATTATGTATATATGCTTTTGAACTTTCATGCACACTAACTATCTCAGAATGTTCACACATTTGTTGGTGTTAGTCTGTTATATGAAATTCTCCTTTCAGATCATAGGAATTGATGTTTTGCATATGCATGTGTTTAGTCAAACTTATAAATGTTTCACTATTATTTTTATTATTTAGAGTAGAAATGTAAAATCATATGTATAGATTTTGTCTCAAAAAATATCTCTAGAATGTTGGAACCTTTTTATATACATATTATGATTTAAATTAGTTATATGTTAGGAGTATTATATATTAAAATTTCTTATGTATTATATAATATTTATTCCCTTAATCATAAATTTGTTATAATATTTGTCCAAAACATCCTTATTTGTTGTAATATTTTTCCAAAACATGCTTATTTGTTATAATATTTATAAACTCATTCTATAGAAAAAGAGCAAACATGCACTATCATGCTTTGCACTTGACATCCATCAGTTAATAGAGAGGAAAATAAGTTGATAAAGAATGCATCTTACTCGAGTGAGTGAATCAGTGTCAATTAAGTGATGCTACAAAATGTATTTTTTAATAAGAAAATACCCAACTTAGAAATTGCAAAAAAGAGAACATCACAACATATAGAGTTTCTTTCAGATATCATGGCAAAACCTATAATAAAGCAGATTGCATTAGATTCACTTGCAACACATTAAAATATGTATATGTATAAACTTAATTTTTATTGTAGTTAGTATAGTAATCCATCATTTATACTCTTAGATGACATTTTATTATTCCATGACGACGTGCATATTACATTGCATTATTTTCGTTTTGTTGGAACAACAGATGGTATAGAGTGTCACTATCTTACTAAGCAATTTGCACCAGCTAGACGCCAGTGATCAATTGCGCTTCTAATCGCCACCATAATATCCCTAACCCGGGAGATCTTTCTTCAAAAATTGTGTGTATTTCTGTCTTGCCAAATATTCCTGGGGATACGAATAATTTAATTTATTTCCGATACTTACATGGCGAATTGTTGATGATCCTCTTCCAAAGAGAAGTAGAGGCTGCCATGGATGCCCAACTTGCTGTGTTCAGAGTACTGCAACCATACATGCTAGCAGGAAATGTTAGTCGATCCAAATCTACTTTGCCACTTGGCAGACGCGGAAGAGTTGTCTCGCAGTCTCGATTTCACGCATACACAATGGACAAAATTACTCGTTCGGCTATCCTCGGGAATGAAGAATGCCGGCACACAAATTTTGGTTTGATGACCTAGCCAAGAGCTTGCTATCCAGAATCGATATGCCATAATTATTGAACAAATTAAAAGCAGCTGAACACTGATAGTCATAATAGGTATGCACTTTGAAAGGACGTTTTCATCATGCCAACGCTGCTAGTTATGTTTATGTACAGAGACAAATAAGACTTACTAAGGTCCGATTTGAAAGAGCAAATTGCAAACACGCACTACATCCTACATCATGATAACCCACAGGTATAGGGGCTCGCAACAGTTTTCGAGGGTAGAGTATTCAACCCAAATTTATTGATTCGACACAAGGGGAGCCAAAGAATATTCTCAAGTATTAGCAGCTGAGTTGTCAATTCAACCACACCTGGAAACTTAATATCAGCAGCAAGGTATTTAATAGCAAAGTAATATGATAGTAATGGTAACGGTAGCAAAAGTAATATTTTTGGTTTTATAGTGGTTGTAACAGTAGCAATGGAAAAATAAATAAGCGAAGAACAATATATGAAAAGCTCGTAGGCAATGGATCAATGATGGATAATTATGTCGGATGCGATTCCTCATGCAATAGTTATAACCTAGGGTGACACAGAACTAGCTCCAGTTCATCAATGTAATGTAGGCATGTACTCCGAATATAGTCATACATGCTTATGGAAACGAACTTGCATGACATCTTTTGTCCTACCCTCTCGTGGCAGCGGGGTCCTATTGGAAACTAAGGGATATTAAGGCCTCCTTTTAATAGAGTACCGGACCAAAGCATTAACACATAGTGAATACATGAACTCCTCAAACTACGATCATCACCGGTAAGTATCTCGATTATTGTCACTTCGGGGTTAACGGATCATAACACATAGTAGGTGACTATAGACTTGCAAGATAGGATCAAAAACTCACATATATTCAAGAAAACATAATAGGTTCAGATCTGAAATCATGACACTCGGGCCCTATGACAAGCATTAAGCATAGCAACGTCATAGCAAGATCAATCTCAGAACATAATGGATACTAGGGATCAAACCCTAACAAAACTAACTCGATTACATGATAAATCTCATCCAACCCATCACCGTCCAGCAAGCCCACGATGGAATTACTCACGCACATCGGTGAGCATCATGAAATTGGTGATGGAGGAAGGTTGATGATGACGATGGCGAAGGATTCCCCTCTCCGGAGCCCCGAACGGACTCTAGATCAGCCCTCCCGAGAGAGTTTAGGGATCAGCGGCGGCTCCGTATCGTAAAACACGATGAATCCTTCTCTCTGATTTTTCTCTCTCCCCGAACACGAATATATAGAGTTGGAGTTGAGGTCGGAGGAGCGTCAGGGGGCCCACGAGGCAAGGGTCGCGCCCCCACCCTCGTGGATAGGGTGTGGGCCCCCTGACGTGGATTCTTTTGCCAGTATTTTTTATATATTCCAAAAAATTTCTCCGTTGATTTTTAGGTCATTCCGAGAACTTTTATTTCTGCACAAAAATAACACCATGGCAATTCTGCTGAAAACAACGTTAGTCTAGGTTAGTTCCATTCAAATCATGCAAGTTAGAGTCCAAAACAAGGGCAAATGTGTTTGAAAAAGTAGATACGTTGGAGACGTATCAACTGCCCCAAGCTTAAACGTTTGCTTGTCCTCAAGCAATTCAGTTGATAAACTGAAAGTGATAAAGAAAAACTTTACAAACTTTGTTTGCTCTTGTTGTTGTAAATATGTAAACCGACATTCAAGTTTTCGGCAAAGATTGTGAACTAACCATATTCACAATAACATTTAGGTCTCATGTTTACTCATATCAATGGCATAATAAACTAGCGAGCAATAATAATAAATCTTGGATGACAACACTTTCTCAAAACAATCATAATATGATATAACAAGATGGTATCTCGCTAGCCCTTTCTGAGACCGCAAAACATAAATGCAGAGCACCCCTGAAGATCAAGGGCTGACTGGAAATTGTAATTCATGGTAAAAGAGATCCAGTCAAGTCATACTCAATGTAAACTAACAATAATACATGCAAATGACAGCGGTGCTCTCCAACTGGTGCTTTTTAATAAGAGGATCATGACTTCAACATAAAAGTAAATAGATAGGCCCTTTGCAGAGGGAAGCAGGGATTTGTAGAGGTGCCAGAGCTCGGTTTTGAAATAGAGATGAATAATATTTTGAGCGGTATACTTTCATTGTCAACATAACAATCAAGAGATCTCGATATCTTCCATGCCACACACATTATAGGCGGTTCCCAAGCAGAATGGTAAAGTTTATACTCCCCCACCACCAACAAGCATCAATCCATGGCTTGCCCAAAACAACGGGTGCCTCCAACTAACAACAATCCTGGGGGAGTTTTCTTTGCAATTATTTTGATTTGATTTGAGCATGGGACTGGGCATCCCGGTGACCAGCCATTTTCTCGTGAATGAGGAGCGGGGTCCATACCTCTTGAGAATAACCCGCCTAGCATGGAAGATACAGACATCCCTAGTTGATACATGAGCTATTCGAGCATACAAAACAGAATGTTTATTTGAAGGTTTAGAGTTTGGCACATACAAATTTACTTGGAACGGCAGGTAGATACCGTATATAGGAAGGTATGGTGGAGTCATATGGAATAACTTTGGGGTTTATGGAGTTGGATGCACAAGCAGTATTCCCGCTTAGTACAAGTGAAGGCTAGAAAGAGACTGGGAAGCGACCAGCTAGAGAGCGACAACAATCATGAACATGCATTAAAATTAATCAACACTGAATGCAAGCATGAGTAGGATATAGTTCACCATGAACATAAATATCGTGGAGGCTATGTTGATTTTGTTTCAACTACATGCGTGAACATGTGCCAAGTCAAGCCACTCGAATCGTTCAAAGGAGAATACCACCCTATCATACCACATCACAACCATTTTAATAGCATGTTGGCACGCAAGGTAAACCATTATAAACTCCTAGCAAATTAAGCATGTCATGAGCAACTATAATCTCTAATTGTCATTGCAAACATGTTTCATTCATAATAGGCTGAATCAGGAACGACGAACTAATCATATTTACAAAAACAAGAGAGGTCGAGTTCATACCAGCTTTTCTCATCTCAATCAGTTCATCATATATCGTGCATTTCACTTGCATGACAGAATGGTGTGGATAATAATAATAGTGCACGTGCATTGGACTAAGCTAGAATCTGCAAGCATTCAATTCAAGGGAGAAGACAAGGTAATATGGGCTCTTTGTTAGATCAACAATAATGCATATGAGATCCACTCAACATTTTCATCGTGGTCTTCTCCTCTTGACCCCCAAAGAAAAGAAAAGAAACAAAACTGTTTACACGGGAAAGCTCCCAACAAGCAAAAGAAGAACGAGAAATCTTTTTGGGTTTTCTTTTTAATTACTACTACAAGCATGGAAAGTAAACTAAATAAAAGCTACAACTATTTTTTTGGTTTTTCTTAAGGTTTTTTAAACACACAAGAAGAAAGCTTAAAAAGAAAATAAACTAGCATGGATGATACAATGAAAAAGTATGAGCACCGACAACTGGCATGAGTGTGTGAACATGAATGTAATATCAGTGAGAAATACGTACTACCCCAAGCTTAGGCTTTTGGCCTAAGTTGGTATATGCCCAAGGATCAAAGTTGTAGCTGGGGTCGTACTGAGAGGCAGCGGCAATTGCCTCATGAGCTGCAGCTTGGAGGCGAGCTGCCTCCATCCTCCTCTCGTACTCACTCCCTCCTCCCTGGTTATAACATATCTCCCTTTTGTCTGAAAGTCAAAGAAAGAAGGAGCAGGGAGATCAACGTGGAAGGTGCGACATCTGTCAAAGATTAGTCGGTACTGGAGGAACTGATCGTTCCTCTCAACAAACTGATGACGAACCATAGCATTATAATCTAGAAAAGCAGGAGGCAACTCAATATCATCCCCACGTATGGGTATACCAAGAAAGTTAGCTATACGAGTTGCATAAATTCCACCAAACAAATCTCCAGTTAAACCATTAAGATGCAACCTACGTGCAACAATAGCCCCAAGTTATATTGTCTATCTCCTAATACAGCACTCTTGAGAACACTAAGATCTGGAACATACATATGGCAAGCCTCATCTTTACCGTTAATGCATCTACCCACTAAGAGAGCAAAATAATGTATGGCAGGAAAATGAATGCTCCCTATGGTAGCTTGTGTTATTTCTCTAGATTCCCCCACAATGATACTAGCAAGAAATGCTTTAAATTCAGATTTGCGAGGTTCACTAGCACTACCCCACTGCGGGAGTTTACAAGCAGTATTAAAATCTTCTAAGTCCATAGTATAAGATTTATCATAAAGATCAAATGGGACAGTGCGAGAATTGCGCGAGGATGTAAATTTAAACCTTCTCACAAATGAATCAGTTAAGTAGAGGTATTGCCGGCACTTATCTGCCTCGAAGCTCTCCAGATCAGCGTTACACACATATGCATCAAATTCTTCCTTGATGCCTGCCCGAACCATGAAATCCTCTGACGGCCATTCACAAGGCCACACTTGAGCCTCCCTTGGTAGTTCATTGTCCGGCTCGCGTATTGCGGGCCTTGCTTCCTTGAGGAACCACCTTGGTACATTTTCCTAAACATATTTCTTCCTCTGAAAATTTTCTGAAATTTTTAGTGACTCAAAATAAAAGTGAACCAAACTCAACAAAATTGATAGCAACTACTCCTACAAGTGCCTAGAGGCCATATCATGCATTAAAAATACTTTTGACCACATAAATTTGACATACAAGCTCAAGAACAGGGTCACCTAAGCAGCAAAAATTTGCAATAAATAAAGCACTAGAACAAAAACTAATTGGACCATTGGAGGAGTCACATACCGAAGAACAATCCCCCAAAGCAGTTTTGTGAATGGAGCTTTGAGCAAGGAGATCGAAAATGGCAGCAAGATGAGCAAGAACTCGGGTTTGAGCTGGTGGGTGATTTTTTCCGGAGCAAGACGAAGTGTGTGGGTGCAAGGATAAGTGGAGGGGACCCACGTGGGGTCCATGAGGCAGGGGGCGCGCCCTCCACCCTCGTGGGCACATGGTGGGTCCCCCTGGTGTGTTCTCAGTGCCAAAAATTCGTAAATATTCTGGAAAAAACATATTTCATTTTCAGGGCATTTGGAGAACTTTTATTTTCGGGGTATTTTTTATTGCAAGGATAATTCAAAAAACAGACAGAAAATACTATTATTGCTTTATTCAATATAAATAACAGAAAGTAAAAGGAGGGTACAGAAGGTGGTGCTTTCTAACTTCATCCATCTCATGCTCATCAAAAGGAATCCACTAACAAGGTTGATCAGGTCTTGTTAACAAACTCATTTCGAGTAACATGAAACCGGAGAAATTTTGAATAACACTAGGTTACCTCAACGGGGATATGCACATCCCCAACAATAAGAATATCATATTTCTTCTTGACAGTAGGAAGAGGAAATTCAAAACCTTCAATAGTGATTGTTGAAAATTTTCCAATATAATTGATACTGTGGACTTGAGGTTGTTTCCTCGGAAAGTGTACCGTATGCTCATTACCATTAACATGAAAAGTGACATTGCCTTTGTTGCAATCAATAACAGCCCCTGCAGTATTCAAAAAGGGTCTACCAAGGATAATCGACATACTGTCGTCCTTGGGAATATCAAGAATAACAAAGTCCGTTAAAATAGTAACGTTTGCAACCACAACAGGCACATCCTGACAAATACCGACAGGTATAGCAGTTGATTTATTAGCCATTTGCAAAGATATTTCAGTAGGTGTCAACTTATTCAAATCGAGTCTACGATATAAAGAGATAGGCATAACACTAACACCAGCTCCAAGATCATATAAAGCAGTTTTAACATAGTTTGTTTTAATGGAGCATGGTATAGTTGGTACTCCTGGATCTCCAAGTTTCTTTGGTATTCCACCCTTACAAGTGTAATTAGCAAGCATGGTGGAAATTTCAGCTTCTGATATCTTTATTTTATTAGTAACAATATCTTTCATATACTTAGCATAAGGATTCATTTTAAGCATATCAGTCAAACGCATACGCAAAAAGATAGGTCTAATCATTTCAGCAAAGCGCTCAAAATCCTCATCATCCTTTTTCTTGGATGGTTTAGGAGGAAAAGGCATGGGTTTCTGAACCCATGGTTCTCTTTCCTTACTGTGCTTCCTAGAAATGAAGTCTCTCTTATCATAACGTTGATTCTTTGATTGTGGGTTATCAAGATCAACAACAGGTTCAATCTCTACATCATTATCATTGCTAGGTTGAGCATCAACATGAACCTCATCATTAACATTATCACTAGGTTCATGTTCATTACCAGATTGTGTTTCGGCATTAGAAATAGAAATATCATTGGGATTCTCAAGTGTGTCAACAACAGGTTCACTAGAAGCATGCAAAGTCCTTTCATTTTTCTTTTTCTTCCTTTTAGAAGAACTAGGTGCATCAATAGTAGTTCTCTGAGAATCTTGCTCAATTCTCTTAGGGTGGACCTCAGGATACAAAGGTTCCTGAGTCATTTTACCCCCTCCAGTCATAACTCTAACATCATTATCATTTTTCTTATTATTTAATTCACTGAGCAAATCATTCTGAGCCTTAAGTACTTGTTCTACTTGAGTGGTAACCATAGAAGCATGTTTACTAATAAGTTTAAGTTCACCTTTAACTCTAGACATATAATCACTCAAGTGTACAAGCATATCGGCATTGCGTTTCAATTGTCTACCAACATAAGCATTGAAGTTTTCTTGTTTAACAATAAAATTATCAAACTCATCTAAGCATTGGCTAGCAGACTTATAACGAGGAATATCACCTTCATCAAATCTATAGAGAGAATTTACCTTTACTACCTGTGTCGGGTTATCAAGACCATGTATTTCTTCAATAGGTGGTAAATTCTTAACATCTTCAGCTTTAATATATTTTTCTTTCATAGATTTCTTTGTCTCTTGCATATCTTCAGGACTGAGGAATAGAATACCCCTTTTCTTCGGAGTTGGCTTAGGAGTTGGTTCAGGAAGTGTCCAATCATTTTCATTACTCAATATATTATTCAATAGCAATTCAGCTTGATCAACAGTTCTTTCCCTGAAAACACAACCAGCACAACTATCCAGGTGGTCTCTGGAAGCATCGGTTAGTCCATTATAAAAGATATCAAGTATTTCATTTTTTCTTGAGAGGATGATCAGGCAAAGCATTAAGTAGTTGGAGAAGCCTCCCCCAAGCTTGTGAGAGACTCTCTTCTTCAATTTACACAAAATTATATATTTCCCTTAAGGCAGCTTGTTTCTTATGAGCTGGGAAATATTTAGCAGAGAAGTAATAAATCATATCCTGGGGACTACGCACACAACTAGGATCAAGAGAATTAAACCATGTTTTAGCATCACCCTTTAATGAGAATGGAAACAACTTAAGGATAAAGTAATAGCGAGTTTTCTCATCATGAGTAAACAGGGTGGCTATTTCATTTAATTTAGTAAGATGTGCCACAACAGTTTCAGATTCATAGCCATAAAAAGGATCAGATTCAACCAAAGTAATTAACTCAGGATCGACAGAGAAATCACAATCATTATCAGTAATAAAGATAGGTGAAGTAGCAAAAGCAGTGTCATATTTCATTCTAGCATTCAAAGACTTTTCTTTAAGCTTAGCTAATAATTTCTTAAGATCAGATCTATCATTGCAAGTAAGAAAGTCTCTACCAGTTTCTTCATCCATAACATAACCCTCAGGCACAACAGGCAATTCATATCTAGGGGGAGAATCTTCATTATCACTTTCATCAATATTATCAGTTTCAATAATTTCATTCTCTCTAACCCTAGCCAGTTGTTCATCAAGAAATTCACCTAGTGGCACAATATTATAAAGCATAGAAGTAGTTTCATCATAAGTATCATGCAAAGCAGAAGTGGCATCATCAATAACATGCGACATATCAGAATGAATAGCAGGTGTAGGTGTCACAAGTTTACTCAAAACAGAAGGTGAATCAAGTGCAGAGCTAGATGGTAGTTCCTTACCTCCCCTCGTAGTTGAGGGAAAAATCTTGGTTCTTTGATCTTTCAAGTTCTTCATAGTGACCAGCAGATATAAATCCCAAGTGACTCAAAGAATAGAGCTATGCTCCTCGGCAATGGCGCCAGAAAATAGTCTTGATAACCCACAAGTATAGGGGATCGCAACAGTTTTCGAGGGTAGAGTATTCAACCCAAATGTATTGATTTGACACAAGGGGAGCCAAAGAATATTCTCAAGTATCAGCAGCTGAGTTGTCAATTCAACCACACCTGGAAACTTAATATCTACAGCAAGGTATTTAGTAGCAAAGTAATATGATAGCAATGGTAACGGTAGCAAAAGTAATATTTTTGGTTTTATAGTGGTTGTAACAGTAGCAACGGAAAAGTAAATAAGCGAAGAACAATATATGAAAAGCTCGTAGACAATGGATCGGTGATGGATAATTATGTCGGATGCGATTCCTCGTGCAATAGTTATAACCTAGGGTGACACAGAACTAGCTCCAGTTCATCAATGTAATGTAGGCATGTATTCCGAATATAGTCATACGTGCTTATGGAAACGAACTTGTATGACATCTTTTGTCCTACCCTCCCGTGGCAGCGGGGTCCTATTGGAAACTAAGGGATATTAAGGCCTCCTTTTAATAGAGTACCGGACCAAAGCATTAACACATAGTGAATACATGAACTCCTCAAACTACGGTCATCACCGGTAAGTATCCCGATTATTGTCACTTCGGGGTTAATGGATCATAACACATAATAGGTGACTATAGACTTGCAAGATAGGATAAAGAACTCACATATATTCATGAAAACATAATAGGTTCAGATCTGAAATCATGGCACTCGGGCCCTAGTGACAAGTATTAAGCATAGCAAAGTCATAACAACATCAATCTCAGAACATAGTGGATACTAGGGATCAAACCCTAACAAAACTAACTCGATTACATGATAAATCTCATCCAACCCATCACCGTCCAGCAAGCCTACGATGGAATTACTCACACACGGTGGTGAGCATCATGAAATTGGTGATGGAGGAAGGTTGATGATGATGATGGCGACGGATTCCCCTCTCCGAAGCCCCAAACAGACTCCAGATCAGCCCTCCCGAGAGAGTTTAGGGCTTGGCGGCGGGTCCGTATCGTAAAACGCGATGAATCCTTCTCTTTGATTTTTCTCTCCCCGAACACGAATATATAGAGTTGGAGTTGAGGTCGGAGGAGCGTCAGGAGGCCCACGAGGCAGGGGGCGTGCCCAGGAGGGGTAGGCGCGCCCCCACCCTCGTGGATAGGGTGTAGGCCCCTTGACGTGGATTCTTTCGCCAATATTTTTTATATATTCCAAAAATATTCTCTGTTGATTTTCATGTCATTCCGAGAACTTTTATTTCTGCACAAAAATAACACCATGACAATTCTGCTGAAAACAGCGTTAGTCCAGGTTAGTTCCATTCAAATCATGCAAGTTAGAGTCCAAAATAAGGGCAAAAGTGTTTGAAAAAGTAGATACGTTGGAGACGTATCACATCACCATCACAAAGTTGTGTGTCCGTCCTTGGCAACATAGGTTAAGTTGGATTTTTGTGTGCATGGCATATGGAATTAGATGGGTCATTAGCATTGTAGTTAAGAACCAACGATAGAGAACTTGTACGCCTTGAAGAACTACAACCTTACCTGTGAAATCTCATGCGTGGACGTATGCTTAGTTGCTTAACAATCCGTCCATCGTTTAACATAAAACTGATGCACATATGTCTTGTCATTTTATGTACCTTGGGACTACGCTTGGACACATGGGTCTGGAATATGGAGATACGATGCAACACATCTGCAGATTATTTTTGTCAAGCCGGTGACTCCAGTGATTGGCCAAAGTAGACTCGATTACCAAATTATGTGGCGCCGCAATCAGTGTATACTGGAGACAAATTGGAGAAGATGAGAGGATAATAAGCATATAGTACTAACTAAGGAGAAAAGTAATCATGACCGAGTTGCTATTTTCACCATAATTTTATTAACCACAAAGATTGCTTATTCACGTGATCGTTCTGAGGCGCCAGATTGATGTATTACCCCACCATCAGTCTGCATTGGTCATGGTTTGGATACATTCTTGAGATTGGTTCCATGTATAGGTACGTGAGACATGAAGGCCATAATCCGAAAGAGATGGATGCACCGTTGAAGAAACCCTAATAAGAAGATTGTTTTTTTTCTAGATGAATAAGATTTCTACCTTCACCTGTGATGTTGTTCTTCGAGAACGCCACGCTGATGTACCATAAGGGCAGGTCGACCGCCATGGTTGCCGATGGACGTGAGACATAAAGGCTGTATTATCTGAAAAGAAAAGTATGCACCGCTGAAGAAACCCTAATAAGAAAATTCATTTTTTTCCCAGATGAATAAGATTTCTACCTTCATCTATGATGTAGTTCTTTGAGAGAAGCACGCTGCTGTACGATAAGTGCAGTTCGACTGCCGTGGCTACCGATGGATCAAACCTCCCGCAAGGCAGCGCCCCCGGCAATGCGTACTGGCTCGACCTGATGGTGGATAAGGCCAAGAGAGCACCTGAGTTGCCAGTAAGAAATTTCTTGGGTGAGCTGGTAAAAAGATGGAAGCTGATGGGATTCAATTGCACTATCCGCAAGCTTTAGGAGGAATTGGTTCACATGAGATGGACGCTGGCTAGGATCGTACCCTGTTTTTAGGTTGATTTTCATCGAGCTCTCTCAAATCACGATGATGTGCCAGTCAATAGGAGGTGGTGACGTGAAGGCTACTTTGGGAAGGAGAGCCAACAGTTCTTCTAGGTAGCCTGCGGGGGAGCTGTTTCCACGATTGGTTTCTGTTTGTTTACGCGATTGACTTTTGGTTTCAATTAGTTGGAACATACAGATCTCATGCCATGTGATTTGATTCAGTTTTTTTAACGGCGGTGGATAGGAGATGGCCTTATCTCTTTATAGGCTTGTTTTTTAAACATGTATATACCCTTCAGCCTGTAGACAGATGCGTGAAAGGATTATGGGCGTTGAAAGAAAAAAAAACTAACTATGGGTTAATCAACACCGTAATAACTTGGTCCCACCAGATTAACGGCTCATAATTATTGATTAACATGGAAATTTCTAGGAAGTCTAGAATTAGTATAGATATAGATAGATAGATAGATATAGATAGATAGATAGATAGATAGATAGATAGATAGATTTTTCTTGTTAATTCTGGTCATCCACATGGGCGAGGGCCCTACAATTCGGCCTTTTTATTCTTTGGGCCGTGGCCTTTTATAGTCTATTGATTTTCTATTTTCAGCCATTATATATTCAAACTGGCCCCACTAATTAGATGGGTCCCACTTGTCATGTTAATCTCTCAAATTGGTCCCACATGTCAGAAATGTAAAAATTTGACAGATTATTTTCACAAGTGGCCCCACTGGTCAGGTTTTCGTTTCACAAGTTTTCAAATCACATACATAATCAATATTTCAAACAGAACAAAGAACACATAAAATTTATCAAATATACCACTCAATAAATCTAATACAATCTTTACAACACAGATATGCTACAATATGCTACTCTTTACTGAGTAGGAGTTCACCGCTTCACACTTGGCTTCACACTTCACGGCTTCACACTTGCTTCACACTTCCCATTGGAGCTTCTGTAAAAGAGGAACCACCACAATTTTATGTATACACATTTAACATTTTCCTAATACACATTTTATGTATACACTTTACACCGAAGCTTCTGTTTTTTGTAAACACGTTTAACATTTTCCTAATACATGATTAGAAGTTTTTAAAACATAAATTTTTTTATGTCCACATTTCCATATGAATTCTACTCCCTCCGTTCCGAATTACTTGTCGCAGGTATGGATGTATCTAGATGTATTTTAGTTCTAGATACATCCATTTCTGCGACGAGTAATTTGGAACGGAGGGAGTACATTTTTTGTATACATAAGGAACATTATTTATACATGTTTAACATTTTTAAAATACATGATTAACATCTTTGATATAGATGAGTAACTTTTTTAAACATATATATTTTGATGTCTAGTTTTTTCCAAAACACATTGTACTATTTGGTATACATCATAAACATTTTATACACATTTAACATTTTTAAAACACACAATTAGCATTTTTAATATACATGATCAACATTTTTAAAAACATATATTTTCTTTGTCTAATTTTCCATATGCAATGTACATTTCCTATATACATAAGAAACGTTTTTTTATACATGATTCTAATTTGTAAAATGCATGATAAATGTTTTCCATTTTTGTATGTAAACTTTTTTATAATAATATATTTAGATATTTTCGGAATATAAGCAAAAGCAAAAATGTGAAAAAGAAGAAATAAGTACCTACCTGGGCCGGCCTAAGGCAGTCGCGAGGATGGCCCAGTCTCCCACGTAAGTCGAGGCCCAACAGATGACTAAGTTACTATAAATCCATTTGTGTGAGAATTCAACATATGTGGAGAGCTGATGGTTAGCGCAAGCTCTGCCCACGGCGAGGTCGCGGGGTCGAATCCCAGCGCTTCCTCCTTTTATTCTCCGCCTACAAATATTTCTGTTGATTGGAGCCCTTCCCCATTCAAGTATGGCCGGTCCCACATGTCATTGGGAGCCTTAGTGTTATTGGTCCCACACGTCAGGTTGGTTCGGCGGACCCACACATCATTGGTGGCCATTGAGAGATGTTGGTCCCATGCATTAGGTCAGTGGGCCGGTATGTGTTGTAGGCCCCACACGCCAGGTCGGTAGGGTGGGTCCTACGCGTCATTGGGAATCTGTTAGTGGTGCGGGTCCCATTGGTCAATGGGGCAGGCCCCAGACGTCATTGTGAGTCTGTGGGTGGTGTTGGTCCCACGCGTAAGGTCGGTGGGTCCTACCTGTCAATGATAAAAATAAAGTGCTAAATAGTGACATGCAAGTGAGAATGACACCTAAATACGCCATGTAGATGAAATTTGTAGATGAAATTGCTGAGGTGTCTGCCAAGTCATGCCAAATCAAATCATCGTAGAAATTACGACTAACTAAATTGGTCATAATCGACAAGAAATAAAATTGTAAACCATGTTCATAAATTTAGGACCATTTCATGTAAGGCAATTACGACCTTTCTAGCCAAAATGGTCGTTATGGTTTAGGGTTTGGACCCTCCCAAATAGCTCATGACCAATTGATTTGAAATGGTCATGGATTTACGACCAATTCACCCACGGTCACTGAGAGAAGGTCACAAGTTGACATATTTCTTGTAGTGTCTTCTCTCTCACAATCTCGGTCATCTCTTTTAGCTTCTCTCACCACACAAGAACACACATGCATACACACATACACCAAGAGATAAAACACTCTTGCTTTGCAAAGAGACACTACTCCTTGATGACTACAGAAACTACATCGCTATTGCAGCCCTCACAACTTATTCCCATTCATCTATTCGAAGAGACTCGGACGCACACACTAACCCAACCACCACACTCAGCCACTAACCCAACTAATTCCATGCACTAACTAACTACGAGGTACATGCAACATGTCAGCCGCTCCGCAACTGCACCGATGCTAGCCAAAACCACCCTGCAGCCCTCGCCAGCACCCCCTCCCGTACCGCAGACCCCGACTTCACCCAGACCCTCTCCCAATCGACCGTCAGCGCCTGCCTTCGCCCTGATTGGGTGGATCTAGCTGTCAGCCTTTGCTGCACAGAATCAATGAGGACGCAACCATAGGGCCACCCAGCCACCCCGAGCATCCATCGGCGTGACCCACTCATGATCCATGTCCAACTTGACTCCGCTAGAGAAGAAGTACCATAGTGTGCGACAACGGGTATGGAGAACGTGGGTGTCTGAGCTTCGCGATCTGAACACGAGGGACAAACATTGGCTCATGCCTACGACGTGGCGGTGGCCTGCATCCTCGGGGGCCAGGCGAAGGTCAATTTTCCCTTGGGCAGCCACGATGTCCCATACCTCATTGTTGTTGACCGCCGAGTGGTCTCGTGCCACCAGGTGTGGCAGAATCGGAGGACATCGAGCAGATCGAGGCCGAGTGCATCGACGAGGCCTACATGGCCAAGCTCTGAGCGAAGCACTCGGAGCTTGTTACAGAGGAGCTCCAAGTCCATGAGGCCTACAAGAACCATGCCGATGAAGCCGGCCCCTCCGTGATCGAACTTTTGTCCGGCGACTCAAGTGACGACGACGTGGATTAGAACAAGCTCATGGCGTAAGACGATTAGGACTATCTAAATTTATGTTAATTTAGTCCAAATTATCTAATTTATGTTATGCAATGTATGATGTGCTACCTTTTTTTAAGTTTGAGTTTGAATAGAGTAGTTTCAATTTATGTGTTTGTGCGTCATTCTTTTAGAGAGTTAAATTTAAGACTTCAGCTAGAAATCATTTCTTTTCTTAAGGTTCAAGGACACTTTTGAGGGCATAAATTATAGGGTTCAGCTAGAGATGTTGTAAGCTTGTGTGGTATCTACAGCCAAGATCTAGAGTCCGTCAACCTTTCTAGTAACCATTACTTTTCACCTCTTGTCACTTACCGTTGTTGTCGCTGTTTGAGCTGGATGGTTGCTGCGGCATGTATAGCCTCGAATCCCACAGTCCACAGGTCTACCCATTGTCCAGGTATGATATACTTTTCGCCCGGAACCGGACAGAGAATTTCCACGTTGATGCGCGTACTCTCTCCGGCGGTTTTGATGCTGACAAACATGAGCATGTGGAGTGGTTTACTAGTCTGAGGTTCTCGCTTTTCAGTTACGTTCTTTTTTTGGTATCTGCGGATATGGCTCGATCTTCTCGGTTCTTTTGGTTGGATTAGCGGGTCAAGTAAACACGTCTCTATTTGATGTATGCCAACTTGATTTTGAGTGGCTGATATGTGAGCTTTCTACCCAGCGGGCCACATGTCAGCTGCACTAACTCAGGTGGGGTACGATTCCAGCCGGGATAAAATGTCCACAATACCAATTGTAGTAAATAAATTTTGTGAAATATCATATCATTGCCATGATAAAAAAGAAACAAAATAACAAGATTATAAAAGGAAAATACTAATCTAGAATGATAATGTAATGTAAAACTTAAATTACATATAGTACACGGCGCACGACTGGGCACGGCGAGGCGGGCTGGCGCCGGTGGAGGCGACGGCAGCGCGTGGGCTCGTGGTGGCGTGCGGCTGGATGCGGCGCAGCGAGCTAGGCGGGCGCGCGTGACCGGGCATGGCACGGCGAGCTTGTGCCGGTGGAGGCGGCGGGCGCCCAAAGGCGCGCGGATGGACGCGGCGCGTGGGAGCGCTCGGCTGCAGGAGAGCACGACGAGCGGTGGTTGCGACATGGCGCGGCAGCCAGATCCGGGGAGTCGCATGTGCATGGTGCTCGAGCGTCGCCCCCGTGCGGTTCTGTGGCGCGCCAGTCGCGGGAGGAACGCGGACGGCGCCCCCAGCACAGATCAGCTGGGTGGTGGCCTGATGGCGCCAGTGGACTGGTTGGTGGCTCCGATTGGCGGTCCGGCGGACGGGCGACCGGTATGTTGCCGCCTCCAGTGCGTGCTTGGGGGTGCCCTGCGTGAGGAGGTGCCTGCGGTGGCTCCGGGGCCGCCAGAGGTGTCAGATCCATAGGTGGCTTGAGCAGCACGGATCTGGTCTCCAGCGAGATGTGTAGCCCGCATGGGACCCGAGGATGCGTGGAAGGTCGGCTACGTGCGGCGGGCAAGCGCGGGCGGTGCTGGAGCAGAGAGGCTCCGGCCGTGGTTGGATGCAGGGTGCAGGACCGATCTGGTCTCTGCAGACCCGCCGGGGAGGCTTGGTGGTGGCCCTGCGCAGTGGTGGCGCGCTTGCTGGGTGGGGTGCGCGATTCAGTGGAGGCACATGTCGACCTCGACTTGCTGCGTGGGAGTGGATGTCCCGGGTGAAAGCCTGGTCGGTGCTGGCCGGCCGGCGGCGACGACGCCTGTGGGCATCGCTATTCTCCTTGGAGGCGTCGTTGGGATTCACACAGCTAGATCTCCCGGATCAGGTCCTTCGGGTGAAAACCCAGATCCTGCTACAGGGTCGGGCGGTGGCATCGTCTTGAACGCCGTTCCCCTCTTTAGGGCACTGTCTTGAAGACTTTGATCCCTTTGGTGCTTCCTACAACTGGTCGTGCAGGGTGGCTTCTGTGGCAACGATGTCGGCGGTGTGCAATGTCGGAGGTGTGGCCTTGGTCGTGGTAGTCGGCTCTTCTTCTTCGACGTGTCCGTGGTTGTGCCTCGACTGCCTGTTGCTGCGAAGTTGAAGCCGCGGTGGGGGGCCAGTGGTATACGATGACGCGTGACAGATGGCTCGTTCGGTGATCCTTCGTGACGCCACCCCTGTCTAGTTTCTTCAGTAGTACATCGTCGGAGTTGGAGCTGCGCTACCTAGTATGGATTGTATGGAGTATTGTGCTGCAGCTATTAGGGTTGTTGTTATTTTTTTTTTGTTTTTCTTTGATCTTCGGATCTGTTCTTAGGACCTTTACCATCTTGTTGTCTTCCGATACTTCCTGCTATTATCAATGAAATGCCATGATGCTGAATCTTAAAAAAAAGGGGATGCAATTAACTTATTTTTCGAACACCGTACAGACACACACACTCATGTATCTATATCTATCTATCTATCTATCTATCTGTACTTATATTAATTACAGACTCTCAAGAAATTGCCACGTTAATAGGAATTTATGAGCCGTTTACTTTGGTGGGACCGAATTATTACGGTGTAGATCAATCCAAGTAATCCTATGTCATACCTTCAAAGCCTTAAATTCGATTAATACTGCAAAAAAAACAGATACAATCCAATCTCTTAAAAACAAAAAAATGTCATCTCTTTTCTCCCGTACAATAATAAATCCCATGCCTTTCCTCCCGTAAAGAAAATCTCATCTATTTCCATTACTATTCCACCGTCCCTTCTAATCTCTCGACTCTCTCTCCCTCTCTCTCTCGCTCCCCCAATGGAAACCCCTCCCTTCGTCTCTCTCCATTCTCTCTTTCCCTCCATGGAAACCCGTCCTTTCCTCCCTCCATTATCTCTCTCAACATCAGCATTAAAGAGCCCCCAGTCGGTTGTCAATCGTCGCCCCTGGTTCGTGTATCTTCTGCCAATCTGCACTCCAACGTTTGTCCTGATCACATCGATCCCATGGCCTCCATATGAAAAATAATGTCAATTGCCTCGGCTGGGAGGGAATACGCATATTCCACCTGATAAATAAGTCCAGGTGCTCACCGACCTCAGCCTAGGCCACACATGTTCAAAGACATTGATACCAGCACTGTAAGCTGTAAGTACGATGACCTAGGATTTTGGTTTTACATGTCTTACATGTATTTTCTTTTGTTATAGATCTGGTGAGGATGAGCATCACAATGATGGTACATACCTGAGGCTACATATATGCTCAACACAGCTGCATATTAGATTCCGTCAATAATGTAATTAGATGACGAGACCCGGTAATCTTTCTATTTCTTCTATATTGTGTTATTTTTTCCGTCAGTTCTTCCAATCTTTCTAAAGATGGCAGGTTTAATTGGTTCCCTGTTTGACCATATATACTATATAGGAATCTTTTGGATTCTCTACAAACTTAATCTGCTTAATCAGAACGATATTTTGTTCTATACCAATTTTGGATCCATAAGGGCATCAACATCGCCTTGCTTTTCCCAAAGAAACCTGCTGGCACCGACTCCATGTCGCATGGCTGCATCTGCATGCTAGCTAGCCGAGATCTGCTCTTCGGCCATGCCCATGATATCAACTAGAAATCTCATTACATGTGTCACATAGGCTTGAAGATCGGATAAAAGCAGTGCTCATCTTTTAGGTTCTCCAAAATGACTGATAAGTTGGATCGGGAGGTGTTGGAATGCTGACCCTGGTCTTTGGTGATTTATTTGCCTTCATTGATGATGTTAATTATATATGTATCTGATCTATATTTCTCTCCTTAACAACCCAGTTTGTCTTGAATATTTTTTTGCTGATGGCTGGAGATATGGGTATCAAGATGGTTCGGTGTCCGGAAGTAATACCAGAAAGTCAACAACGAAAAAACAACTCCAACAGTAAAAAGTAGTTCTTCTAAATAAGTAGTAAAAAGTAGCTAATCGCGTATTAAAGGATCCTCACAAATTCTTCTACCGTCCCTTTTGTATTATTATTTTCTTCCATATATACTGTTATATATGCAGATCTCAGACCCACCTTAGAAAGGCATATGTGTTCAGTAGACCAAGGAGAGGATCATGTTGTAAAAAACCAGCACCCTGGCCGCAAGAGGGAAATTGTGAAGACCACAATCAACTAGGCTGATTGGCGAGGCAATTTCTGAAAGAAAAAAGACCTACTAATTGGGATTAAGATTGTATTCAATGGGCAACGGCATGGACCGGCACCATGACGAAGATATCTAGATCCCTAATGAGGTTAAGTTGCTTCTATCGCCCTCCTATATATGGCGGTTCAATCCCTCGCCCCATGCATCTGATCGCAGCGGACGCAGCTCCTCTGACGTACGGTGCACTCGCTGACGTGTGGACCCGGACCCACGCGTCAGTGGCCCAACGTCAGGTGGCCGTACGTCAGGGGATCCGGCTCCGATCGCAGCTAGCACCCAGGCTGCATTGGAGAGATATCAAATCGAATAGTGAAGAGCAGATAGCCAATAATACGATGTTCACCCATGTATAGGTGTTTCACTGAACACTTTGTATGCATGTGTAATTTTTGCTCTTTATGCCGCGAGATGGAATAGAAAAGAGACGTAGAAGAAGATGGAATATCAAAGGGAGGATGCTGTCTGGAAGATGAGCATCAGGTATTTTTGGGTTGGCGGTTGTTGTCTACCGTGATCAGTAGGTTTCGCTTTCATATATGTGGGTCGTAAGTAAACATAGTTTCCCATCTAATTTTCTAACTGTGCCATGCAAGTTGTTGTCCTTTGAGATTTCCTATTCAAACTTTTCTGTTCACCGAGATTTCTCATCCGCCTTACATGAATTTCTATATGCGAATGACCTGAACTCTAGGATTTAAAGATTTAGATATTTATGTTTCATCTTCAGAATAGGGAACTGCATGCAGTACATTACTGATATTAAAAAAATACACTGTGTTAGAACTGCATCATGCCGAGGTACAGTGATGATTAGGGGTGCTTCAAATAATAAAAATAGTGATGGACAACAAGTGGGAATTAACCTGCTTTCAAAACAGGCCATGTATCCTGTGTAAGTATAACATGGATGCCATGAAGAACTGTGTTCATATATAGGAAGTAGAATTATGTGTTAGCACAACAATACTATGTTAGGTAGGATACAGATGAGATAAGAAAGTGTGTATGTTATTCTTAAATACATGAAATGAAACTTAAGTTAGTAGTTTAAGTTTAAAAAATAATAATTCAGGAGAATATATGTCTCAGTATCCACTAGCATAAGAAGTTTGCTACCAGCGTGCAACTATATGTTGCTACTGTTTATTGTGTTTTTGTTCAGATGATATACAAACTGATGAGACAGTTCGTATAAAAGAGACTGGTAGTTGCATAATTTATTCTATAATGATCTAGAAAACTTGATGGTTAGTGCACATTAGATTTATGCTGGCCACATTTTTGTCATGATGCGAAGTGTTCTGTCAATAGGATTATTATTAGATCGTGCAATATACTTTATATGCAGTGCCACCACTCAGTAGACTCCCACATTATTAAGATTCTGATAAGGTTTACTGTTTGTTAATTAGTACTGCAACAGTAACTTTGTAAGAGCTATGGTTTTCAATATCTTAGCCAGCAACAGAAACAAAAAGAAAATTATTTATATTACTTGATATCTTCAAATTGCATGTGAAACGGCTAACGTTGGGTGTTTTATGTAATGTAGATCATATCGATCATTCTTGGTACTACTTTGGTAGTATTTTATGGCATAGTACTATGACATTATCATTTGTTTTGGAGTATATTTTGAATGATATTGTTACTTTAAACAAGTCAGTTTATATAAAAGATATTATATACTAGCCCGTGTGAATGCACGGGTTGACGGCTAGTGCAATTAATTTATTGGAGTTGAGATTAGCACGAAATGACGAGTGATCAGAAATTAGCAAATCCACCAAACTATTCGCCCTAAAAAACGAATGGACGTGCGGATCTCATGCATGGTCCCGTCGTCCTCCCAAACATCAATAATTCATGAAGCCAACGACAGCAACCAGGCAGCCATTGAAGTGGAGATGGACTGATCCAACAACCTGTGAGCACGCCGAGCACGCCTCCAGGCCCGCCAGCCATGTTATATACCAGCACGTCAGGAGCTCATGGCCGGGAACACGGTCACACGCACAAACACAGCGTTGCGGTCTCTGAGTAAGAACTGAAGCAACAAAGGTGAAGCGAGCTTGCTAGGGAGGAAGCCATGGAGATCGGGTTGCTGGCACCGGGTGAGAGGCCGCACGCCGTGATGATCCCCTACCCGGCGCAGGGCCACGTCACGCCGATGCTGAAGCTGGGCAAGCTGCTCCACGCCAGGGGCTTCCACGTCACCTTCGTCAACAACGAGTTCAACCACCGCCGCCTGCTGCGCTCCCAGTCCGCCGACACGCTACGTGGCCTGCCCGCGTTCCGGTTCGCCGCTATCGCCGATGGCCTTCCGCCGTCCGACCGCGAGGCCACGCAGGACATCCCTGCGCTGTGCTACTCTACCATGACCACCTGCCTCCCCAGGTTCAAGGAGCTCATCGTCAAGCTCAACGAGGAGGCCGGGGCCTCCGGTGGCGCGCTGCCGCCTGTAACCTGCGTGGTGGCGGATAGCGTCATGAGTTTTGGCCTTCGAGCGGCGCGGGAGCTCGGCCTCCGCTGCGCCACGCTCTGGACCGCCAGCGCGTGTGGTTTCATGGGCTACAACCACTACAAGGATCTACTCGACCGTGGGCTCTTCCCTCTCAAAGGTATATATGCATGTCTCTCTCTTTATGTATTATACACAAGAAAATCAAATTTCTTCAAGTAACCCATGTTCTTTGGCTGCCTGTGTGCACGTCGAAATTAAAATGAGGTAACATATCTTTTCGACAAAGGGTGAATTTTATTGACTCAGAGGCCACATGCTCTAATTTATTTGCTGTTGGTGCAGAAGAGGCGCAGTTGAGCAATGGATACTTGGACACGACCATCGACTGGATACCGGCGATGCCCAAGGACATGCGGCTACGTGACCTCCCGACCTTCTTGCGTGCCACGGACCCCGATGATATCATGTTCAACTTCTTCGTCCATGAGACGGCGGCCATGTCACAGGCCTCGGCGGTGGTCATCAACACATGGGACGAGCTCGACTCACCCCTGCTCGACGCCATGTCCAAACTCCTGCCGCCTATCTACACAGTGGGGCCGCTCCATCTCACGGTCCGCAACAACGTACCGGAGGAGAGCCCCCTCGCCGGCATTGGGTCCAACCTGTGGAAGGAGCAGGACGCGCCCCTTCGGTGGCTCGACGGCCGGCCGCCGCGCTCCGTGGTCTACGTCAATTTCGGGAGCATCACGGTGATGTCCAAGGAGCATTTGTTGGAGTTCGCGTGGGGGCTGGCCAACACAGGCTACACCTTCCTGTGGAACGTGCGGCCTGACCTCGTCAAGGGTGACGACGAGGCCGCACTTCCGCCGGAGTTCTCTGCGGCGATCGAGGGGCGGAGCATGCTCTCGACGTGGTGCCCACAGGAGAAGGTGCTAGAGCATGAGGCCGTAGGGGTGTTTCTCACACACTCCGGTTGGAACTCATCGCTCGAGGGCATCTGCGGCGGCGTTCCGATGGTGTGCTGGCCCTTCTTCGCGGAGCAGCAGACCAACTGTCGCTATAAGTGCACGGAGTGGGGCATCGGGATGGAGATTGGGGATGATGTGAGAAGGACCGAGGTGGAAGCCATGATACGGGAGGTCATGGAGGGGGAGAAGGGCCGAGAGATGCGACAACGCGTGATTGAGCTCCAGAAGAGTGCAGTGGCCTCCGCACGGCCTGGCGGAAGGTCCATGCGCAATGTTGATAGGCTCATCCACGAGGTGCTGCTGGCTTGAAATAAGCAAATTAAAGTAGTAAATAAATGTTTTGGAGAGCCTGAAGCACGAGCGACTCATGTTGTTCACCCGCTCACAACAAAATAATCAATCCCAAGCCAATGAGCATGGTCATCACACTCTAGCACAGGGCTTTCATGGGCCCCTCCCTACATCATCTTGTAATTCTGTGGACTTGTAATGATGATGAGCACCTCCGTCTCATCTAGCATATAATACCCATGTGTTGTTGCTACAGGGAAATGGTGAAGAATGCCTCCGCATGTCTGTTGACCACTATGTGATTCACCAATCCACCAAGGTCGGCGGCGGCGCGCACCTTAGAAAAATCCAATGTGGATCAATGACAAAGAGAAATCAAATCATGGTCCCCTTTTCTCTCTTATTGAGTTAACTAATTTATTTTATTTTTACTTAGACCATGGAATTTTTTTAATTAGACCATGATTTTTTTAATTAGATCATGGTAGTTTTATTGTTGGTGGCAGGGCAAATTTATTTTACACACCATGAAATATGTGCTTCCCACTACATGGCAAATGTACATGATTTTACTTCATTTTACAAGGCAAAATTATACCTTTTTGCGTCCAAAATTATGGCATTTTTATAAGAAATATTTCTGCTCACATGGCAAATTCATATTTGTTTTGCCCTCGCAAAGTGGTGTGAATTATTTATAAAGTTGCAATGTCACATGGAAAATTTACAAATTTTGTTTTTTTCAAAATTTTGGCAAAGCATATTTTTGTGTAGTATGTAACTGTAACATGTCAAACTTTTATAATCTTTTGTACTGTCACATGGCATTTTGTATTGCTTCATGGAAAAATAGAGAGAAAATGTAGTCACAAACATGGCAAATCATGAATAATGGCATATGGAATGAAACATTTCACAGCGAAATTCATAAAGTCTTTTTTAATCAAATATGTCACTCGCAATTTTTTCAAAACTTTTTGCAGAGTAAATTTGGTTTTTTGGCGATAGCGATTATTTAGAGTAAAATTACAAAACCTTATTTAGGTATCTGAACCCTTAATCTTGTGATAATTCAAACTAGTTGTTGTTTTCAAGATGACAAACTTTTGAAATATTTTGCAATCTTGATCGTGCTGGGAGGGATACTAAATGGGCTGTCTTGGCCTAGTTCGGGGTGTAGCGATCAAAACAGTTTGCTCGACCCATGGGAAATATAATTCACTGGTGCCTCCTCAAAGGGGCGATTCCTATTTGATGCTCGTGAGTGGCAGTTTGGGTCGAACGACGCACTGTTTCCTCTTTTTTATGTTTCTTTTTCTCCATTTCTCTTTCTTTTTATTTTATTTTATTTTTATTTTTAATTATTATTTCTTTTTGTCTATTATATGAAGTACATTGTGTGTTACAAAAAATTTCATCGTATGTAAATGAAATGTTGACGGTATACCACAAAAAGTTCACATGCATTACAAAAGTGTTCATCGTATGTTTGAAATTGTTCAATGAATATACAAATGTTCACTGTGTGTTTTGAAATTGGTTCACGGTATATTACACAAATGTTCATTGTGTATGGAAAACAATTCAACGTATATTACAAAATGTTCAATGGGTATAAAAAAATGTTCTATATATATATTCATATTTTATGGAAAATTTTAATCACATGGCATTTGGTATTGGTTGATGGAGAAAATAGAGAGAAAATGTAGTCACAAACATGGCATGCATATGTCATGAAACATTTTACTGCAAAATTCATAAATTCTTTTTTTAAACCAATATGCCAGTCACAATTTTCTAAAACTTTTGTAGAGTAATATTTTGTTTTTTGGCGATGGCGATTATTTAGAGTAAAATTACGTCACCTTATTTAGGTATACAAAACCTTGATCGAGAGATAATTCAAATTTGCTGTTGTTTTTAAGATGGAATTTTTTTTAATTTGTTTGCAAAATGTTGATCGTACTGGGAGGCATACTATATGGGCAAAAGAGCGGTTCCCTCATGGGGAAGATGGTTCATTAGTGCCTCCTCCAAGGGGCGATTCCTATTTGTGGCTTCGCTGAAGAGCGGCCTCCCAACACCCGAGTTTGGGCCGACCCACAATCACTTTTTTGTTTCGTCTTTTTTATGTTTCTTTTTTTCTGTTTCAGTTTCTATTCCTTTTGTGGATTCTTTTTTTCAGTTTCTTCGTGGAGACATAATGTTGAGGAGTGAGGGGATGCATCGATGTCAGCGGTGCGCACCTTAGAAAAATCCAATATGGAGCAATTATAGAGAGAAATCAAGTCATGGTCCCCTTTTCTCTTATAGAATTAACTAATTTATTTTACTTTCACTTAGACCACGGAATTTTTTAATTAGACCATGATTTTTTAATTAGATCATGGTAGTTTTATTGTTTGTGTCATGGCAAATTTATTTTACACGCCATGGGAAATGTGCTTCCCACTACATGAAAAATATACATAATATTACTTCATTTTACATGGAAAATTATACCTTTTTGTGTCCAAAATTATGACATTTTTATAAGAAATATTTTCTGCTCACATGTCAAATTCATATTTATTTTGGCCCCGCAAAGTTGTGTGAACTATTTACAAAGGTGCAATGTCACATGGAAAATTTATGATTTATTTTTCAAAATTTTGGCAAAACTTATTTTTGTGTAATATGTAACTGCCACGTATTAAACTTTTATAATTTTTTGTACTGTCAGTCTGTCACATGGCATTTTGTACTGCTTCATGGAAAAATAGAGAGAAAATGTAGTAACAAACATGGAAATTCATGCATAATGGCATATGGCATGAAGCTTTCACTGCAAAATTCATAAAGTCTTTTTTAAATCAAATATGTCACTCGCAATTTTTTGAAAACTTTTTGTAGAATAAATTCTTTTTTGGCGATGGTGATTATTTAGAGTAAAATTAGAAAACCTTATTTACATATCTGAAACCTGAATTTTGTATGATATTTAAAATAGCTATTGTTTTTAAGATGGCAAACTTTTGGAATATTTTGCAATCTTGATCGTGCTGCGAGGGATACTAAATGGTTTGTCTTGGCCTAGTTCGGGGTGGTTCTTCTAGCGAACAAAACAGTTTGCTCGACCCGTGGGAAAGATAGTTCACTAGTGCCTACTCAAAGGGGAAATTCCTATTTGACGGTCGTGAGCGGGAGTTTGGGCCGGACCACGGTCGCTTCGCTGTTTCTTCCTTTTTATGTTTATTTTTCTCTGTTTCTCTTTCTATTTATTTTCCTTTTTTATTTTTTCCTTTATATTTTTTAATATACGAAGTTCATTATGTGTTACATAACTTTTCATCTTATATAAATGAAATGTTCACAATATACTACAAAAAGTTCACCATGCATTATAAAATTGTTCATCATATATTCGAATTTGTTTAATGAATATACAAAATTTCACTGTGTGTTTTTAAATTTGTTCAGGGTATATTACGCAAATGTCCAATGTGTATGAAACAATTGTTCAACGTATATTACAAAATGTTCAATAGGTATTAAAAAATTGTTCAATGTATATATTCCTATTTTATAGAAAATGTTAATCACATGGCATTTGGTATTGGTTCATGGAGAAAATAGAGAGAAAAAGTAGTCACAAACATGGCATGAAACATTTTACTGCATAATTCATAAGTTCTTTTTTGTAATCCAATATGCCAGTCACAATTTTTGAAAACATTTTGTAGAGTAATATTTCGTTTTTTGGCGATGGAGATAATTTTGAGTGAAATTGCGACACCTTATTTAGGTATCTGGAACCTTGATCTTGTGATAATTCAAATTAGCTGTTGTTTTTAAGATGGCAAAATTTTGAATTTGTTTTCAAAATATTGATCGTACTGGGAGGCATACTAAGTGGGCAAAAGAACGGTTCCCTAGTGGGGAAGATAGTTCACTAGTAGTAGGGAACTATCTTCCCCACTAGGGGTAATTCCTATTTGGGGCTTCGCTGAAGCATGACCTCTTGACACCCCAGTTTGGGCCAGCCCACGTTCACTTTGTTGTTTCTTCCTTTTTATGTTCCTTTTCAGTTTCAGTTTCTCTTTCTTTTTTTTTTAATTTCAGTTTCTATTTCTTTTTTTCAGTTTCAGTTTCTATTTCTTTTTGCGGTAGTTTTATTGTTGGTGGTGTGGAAAATTTGTTTTACACACCATGCGAAATGTGCTTCCCACTACATGGCAAATGTAGATAATTTTACTTCATTATAGATGGCAAAATTATACCTTTTGTGTCCAAAATTAAGGTATTTATAAAAGAAATATTTCATGCTCACATGGCTAATTCATATTTGTTTCCCCCCCGCAAAGTGGTGTGATGTCCACTACACAACCTTCTTCTTGTAGACGTTGTTGGGCCTCCAAGTGCAGAGGTTTGTAGGACAGTAGCAAATTTCCCTCAAGTGGATGACCTAAGGTTTATCAATCCGTAGGAGGCGTAGGATGAAGATGGTCTCTCTCAAGCAACCCTGCAACCAAATAACAAAGAGTCTCTTGTGTCCCCAACACACCCAATACAATAGTAAATTGTATAGGTGCACTACTTCGGCGAAGAGATGGTGATACAAGTGGTATATGGATAGTAGATAATGGTTTTTGTAATCTGAAAATATAAAAACAGCAAGGTAACTAATGATAAAAGTGAGCACAAACGGTATTGCAATGCGTTGAAACAAGGCCTAGGGTTCATACTTTCACTAGTGCAAGTCCTCTAAACAATAATAACATAATTGGATCACATAACTATCCCTCAACATGCAACAAAGAGTCACTCCGAAGTCACTAATAGCGGAGAGCAAACGAAGATATTATGGTAGGGTACGAAACCACCTCAAAGTTATTCTTTCCAATCAATCCGTTGGGCTATTCCTATAAGTGTCACAAACAGCCCTAGAGTTCGTACTACAATAACACCTTAAGACACAAATCAACCAAAACCCTAATGTCACCTAGATACTCCAATGTCACCTCTAGTATCTGTGGGTATGATTATACGATATGCATCACACAATCTCAGATTCATCTATTCAACCAACACATAGAACCTCAAAGAGTGCCCCAAAGTTCCTACCGGAGAATCACGACGAAAACGTGTGCCAACCCCTATGCATAGGTTCATGGGCGGAACCCGCGAGTTGGTCACCAAAACATACATCAAGTGAATCACGTGATATCCCATTGTCACCACAGATACACACGACAAGACATACATCAAGTGTTCTCAAATCTTTAAAGACTCAATCCGATAAGATAACTTCAAAAGGGAAACTCAATCCATTACAAGAGAGTAGAGGGGGGAGAAAACATCATAAGATCCAACTATAATAGCAAAGCTCGTGATACATCAAGATCGTATCACCTCAAGAACACGAGAGAGAGAGATCAAACACATAGCTACTGATACATACCCTCAGCCCCGAGGGAGAACTACTCCCTCCTCGTCATGGAGAGCACCGGGATGATGAAGATGGCCACCGGAGAAGGATCGGTGGCTACAGAGGCTTCTGGCTTGCGGAACTCCCGATCTATTCTGCTCCCGATCATTTTAGGGTATGTGGAGATATATAGGCGGAAGAAGTACGTCAGGGGGGCCATGAGGGGCCCACAAGGGTGGAGGGTGCGCCCAGGGGGGTGGGCGCGCCCCTGCCTTGTGGCCTCCTCGTAGATCCCCTGACGTGCACTGCAAGTCTTCTGGGCTTCTTATGATCCAAAAATAAGTTCCGTGAAGTTTCAGGTCAATTGGACTCTGTTTGGTTTTCTTTTTCTACGATATTCTAAAACAAGGTAAAAACAGAAACTGGCACTGGGCTCTGGGTTAATAGGTTAGTCCCAAAAATGATATAAAAGTGTATAATAAAGCCCTTAAACATCCAAAACAGTAGATAATATAGCATGGAGCAATCAAAAATTATAGATACATTGGAGACGTATCAGCATCCCCAAGCTTAATTCCTGCTCGTCCTCGAGTAGGTAAATGATAAAAATAGAATTTTTGATGCGGAGTGCTACTTGGCATAATTTCAATGTAATTCTTCTTAATTGTGGCATGAATATTCAGATCTGAAAGATTCAAGATAAAAGTTCATATTGACATAAAAATAATAATACTTCAAGCATACTAACTAAGCAATTATGTCCTCTCAAAATAACATGGCAAAAGAAAGTTCATCCCTACAAAATCATATAGTTTAGTCATGCTCCATTTTCGTCACACAAGAATGCTCTCATCATGCACAACCCCGATGACAAGCCAAGCAATTGTTTCATACTTTAGTAATCTCAAACCTATAAACTTTCACGCAATATTTGAGCGCGAGCCATGGACATAGCACTATGGGTGGAATAGAATATAATGAGGGGGGTTATGTGGAGAAGACAAAAAAGGAGAAAGTCTCACATCAACGAGGCTAATCAATGGGCTATGGAGATGTCCACCGATTGATGTTAATGCAAGGAGTAGGGATTTCCATGCAACGGATGCACTAGAGCTATAAATGTATGAAAGCTCAACAAAAGAAACTAAGTGGGTGTGCATCCAACTTGCTTGCTCACGAAGACCTAGGGCACTTGAGGAGTCCCATTGTTGGAATATACAAGCCAAGTTCTATAATGAAAATTCCCACTAGTATATGAAAGTGACAAAACAAAAGACTCTCTATCATGAAGATTATGGTGCTACTTTGAAGCGCAAGTGTGGCAAAGGATAGTAGCATTGTTCCTTCTCTCTTTTTCTCTCATTTTTTTATTTTTTTTTATTTTTTGGGCCTTCTCTTTTTTTATGGCCTTTCTCTTTTTTTTGGGCCTTCTCTTTTTTATGGCCTTTCTCTTTTTTTATTCCTCACTTGGGACAATGCTCTAGAAAATGATGATCATCACACTTCTATTTATTTACAACTCAATGATTACAACTCGATACTAGAACAAAGTATGACTCCATATGAAGGCCTCCGACGGTGTACCGGGATGTGCAATGACTCATGAATGACATGTATGAAAGAATTATGAATGGTGGCTTTGCCACAAATACGATGTCAACTACATGATCATGCAAAGCAATATGACAATGATGAATGTGTCATGATAAACGGAATGGTGGAAAGTTGCATGGCAATATATCTCGGAATGGCTATGGAAATGCCATAATATGTAGGTATAGTGGCTGTTTTGAGGAAGATATAAGGAGGTTTATGTGTGAAAGAGCGTATCATATCACGGGGTTTGGATGCACCGGCGAAGTTTGCACCAACTCTCAATGTGAGAAAAGACAATGCACGGTACCGAAGAGGCTAGCAATGATGGAAGGGCGAGAGTGCGTATAATCCATGGACTCAACATTAGTCATAAAGAACTCACATACTTATTGCAAAAATCTACAAGTCATCAAAAACCAAGCACTACGCGCATGCTCCTAGGGGGATAGATTAGTTGGAAAAGACCATCGCTCGTCCCCGACCGCCACTCATAAGGAGGACAATCAAATAACACCTCATGTTTCAAATTTGTTACACAATGTTTACCATACGTGCATGCTACGGGACTTGCAAACTTCAACACAAGCATTTCTCAAATTCACAACTACTCAACTAGCACGACTTTGATATTATTACCTCCATATCTCAAAACAATCATCAAGCATCAAACCTCTCTTAGTATTCAAAACACTCATAAGGAAAAATTTACTAATCTTGAATACCTAGCATATTAGGATTATTTAAGCAAATTACCATGCTATTTAAGACTCTCAAAATAATATAAGTGAAGCATGAGAGTTCATCTATTTCTATAAAATAAAACCACCACCGTGCTCTAACAGGATATAAGTGAAGCACTAGGGCAAATGATAAACTACTCCGAAAGATATAAGTGAAGATCAATGAGTAGTCGAATAATTATGCAACTATGTGAAGACTCTCTAACATTTAATAATTTCAGATCTTGGTATTTTATTAAAACAGCAAGCAAAACATAAGTAAGTAAACTGACGCTCCAAGCAAAACACATATCATGTGGCCAATAAAAATATAGCTCCAAGTAAAGTTACCGATGAACGAAGACGAAAGAGGGGATGCCTTCCGGGGCATCCCCAAGCTTAGGATTTTGGTTGTCCTTAAATATTACCTTGGGGTGCCTTGGGCATTGAAAGTGCGTTATATCAACTAGAGGGGGGTGAATAGGCGATTTTTATGAATTCTTCACTGAGGAATTTTCAGGTGAGGAAATTCCTTAGCGAAGAACTGCTAGCAGCGGAATAAGTACTCAAAAGTAAACATAACAGAACACAAGCATAGTCATCATGATGAAATGAAGACAGACACAAAGTACAGAAAGCGTAAGCACAGGATATCACATGATGAAGACAAACAGACTGAAGAAATTGAACTGAGGAAATCGATAAAATCTTCAGTCAAAGGCTTCAAGCACAGATATGAACAAGCACACAACACAGTTATGAGAAAATGAAAGAGTTGAGGAAATAGAACTAGTAAGCTTGGTGAAGACAATGATTTGGTAGACCAGTTCCAACTGTTGTCTCAGTTGTACATCTGGTTAGGGCGGCTAGGTATTTAAACCTGAGGACACACAGTCCCGGACACCCAGTCCTGAACACGCAGCTCAGGACACTCAGTCCTCACCGTATTCCCTTTGAGCTAAGGTCACACAGACCTCGCCCAATCGCTCGTGGTAAGTCTTCAGGTTACTTCCGAACCTTCACAAACTTGGTCACTCTACGGTCCACAATTCCTCTTGGATGCTCTAGACCATGACGCCTAACCGTCTGGAAGAAGCACAGTCTTCAAAGGTAACAAGCGTCGGATCCACGCAGGATCAATCTCTTCAGTGATGCTCAATCACTTGGGGTTTGTAGGTGTTTGGGTTTGGGTTTTCCTCACTTGATGATTTTCGCTCAAAGTCCTCGGAGGATGGGTTGCTCTCAAATGACAAGTGTCAGTTTCTCTCAGAGTAGCCAACCAGCTAGTGGTTGTAGGGGGCGGCTATTTATAGCCTAGGGAGCAGCCCGACATGATAAGACATAAATGCCATTCAATGATATGACCGTTAGGTGGATAGATATTTTGGGACAGCTGGCTCATAGCACAGCAACGATCGAAATTTTGAGTAGCAAAATCCTCAGGGCTATCATGTTCCTCACTGTGTAGGTAATCCGCACTGGCGAATTCCTAACTCCTCAGTCAGAACAAATTCCTCAGAGACCAAAAGAACTTCGTCTCTGTCACTGAAGAATATGACTGGACTGTATGAGATTTCCAATGGCTTCACTCGAAGGGATTGGTAGGTGTAGGATTTTGAGTTGAGCATCACATAATTTTTCCTTAGTATTTCCTTGACCCCCTTTAACAGTACGGTGTTTCCTATGACTCAAGAAAGAGAAAATGAAACTATGAAAACAAAAGTCTTCACGCTTCATGTTCCTCGAATGAATACCAAGTCTTCAAGGTCACACCAATTTCTTCACTTTCAAAGTCTTCAGAAAGTCTTCAGAAATCCAAAGTCTTCAGTCGAAGAACTTCATTTTTAGGGGTCGACTTTCTCTGTAAATATCAAACTCCTCATAGACTTATAGACCTGTGTACACTCACAAACGCATTAGTCCCTTAACCTATAAGTCTTCAATACACCAAAATCACTAAGGGGCACTAGATGCACTTAAAGTCTCCCCCTTTTTGGTGATTGATGACAATATAGGTTAAGTTTTCAACGGGGATAAACATATGAAGTGTAAATACTGATATTGAGGAATTTGATTGCAAGATATAGTAGAACTCCCCCTGAATATGTGCATGGTGAGGTATTTGCTTTTGAAGCATTGCACACTTGAAGAGTAGAATCATGGAGATCTCCCCCTATATCTTGTAATTCATACACGCATTTGACATATCGTAATGAAGAATTTGAAATGCATGATGAAATATGGTGACTGATGTAATTCAGCATGCGTGTGTTAGCATATATGAGGAATAAGCATGCAGAAATACATATCAAAAGTATCAGAGCACCATCGGGTTTAATTTTACAACTCGATCCAATAAAGTCTCAGAAGAACGAGAGTTGTAACTTAACAAAAAAACGCCCATATAGAAAGACCTGCTTGAAGACTAACTCAAAATTCTCCCCCTTTGTCATCAAATGACCAAAAGGATCGAATATGAGGACTAACGCCCCGGAAGAATATCAAGTTGATGAAGGAGCGCCAATGTTGTTGGGGTCATTTGTCATGGAAGGGCCTGCCGCAGTGTCGTCCAAGTCTTCATTCTCATCGGTGTCGCGCGATGAAGAATATGAGCTAGCCACCAAGGAAGGAACCTTGACCTTCTTGAATTTCTTCGGTGGCGGTGCAGATCAGTCAAAATATTCCTTGAGACCCATTTTCTTGAGATCTTCTTCACCATACAGATGTGACAGAATGGCCCAGGTGCGACCGAAAACTTCATGGAGGTAGTAATGGTTTTTCTTCACTGCATTGTGTGTAGCAGTCATGTTGTGAAGAAATGAACCAAACTGACGCTTAACCCATTTATGATTTCGATACACCTTTTGGTGAAGACTAAGCAGAAGCTCACGATCAGTCATCACACGAGGAGCAGTGGCTTGAGGAGTAGACTTGGGTGCATTGGCAGAGCCATGTGTGGCAGAGTCATCATTGGTGGAATAAGATGCAGCTTTGCAAAACTGTCCATCCAATGGAAGAATGCCTTGATCTATAACAGCTGGTGCCTTGCCCTTTTCATCAACTTACGATCTGCTTGAGGACTTCAATCGGGGCCAAGTAGCTGAGGTGATTCTGAAAATCAGCTTTGTAGTTGAGTGAAGACCTTGTCCTGAGGAATCTCATAATCCAAGGTGCATAAGGCTTCAGCTCAAACGGAGAAAGTGCAACATTTGCCAGAGTCCTCATGAAGAAATCGTGATAATTGACAGGAATGCCATGGACGATATTGAATACCAGATTCTTCATGATGCCAACAATTTCCTCATCAGATGAGTCGTGGCCTTTGATGGGACTCATTGTCCTCGTTAGAATGCGATAGATAGTTTTGGGCACATAAAGTAATTCCTTCACGAGGAATTTGGTTCGTGGGGCCTGACCTGACTTCAAAGGTTCCATTAGAATTTGCATGTAGTGATTTGTAAGCTCAGGTTCACTGTAAATGCAATGAGCTTCTCCAAGGGGAGGACTGAGTGGTAAGGAACGAAGCAATTCAGTAGCTGGTGTTGTGTAGTGAGTGTTCTCAGACATCCAGTCCAGCACCCATGAATTCACATCTTCAGAATCTCCTGTGATGTGTAGCGTCGCATAAAATTGAAGAATCAGTTCTTCATTCCAATCGCATATGTCAGAACAGAAGTTTAATAGTCCAGCGTCGTGAAGAACACTGAGGACTGGCATGAAGCGCGGCAGAGATTCCATATCCACGTGAGGAATGTGCTCATGGTAGAAGATTTTGTTTTTGTTAAACAGCACTGAGGAATAGAAATTGGCTTGGCTGGCTGTCCAGAAACGCCTCTTCCTAATGCGAGCAGAGTTATAAGGGTTGTAGTCTTCGAAGAATACGTGCTCGCCGAAGAAATCATCAACCTTGAACTTTTGCTTCCTGGAGAATGGATCCTTTGGCTTGGGTAGAGGAGTGTCAGTGAGTTGCATCACGACCTCAGGAATCTCAATCACAGGTTCTTCAGGCTGAGGAATTTCTGGTTCCTCTTTAGTGGCAGTCTGTGTCTTCAGATGTTCAGCAGCAGCAGTTTCTTCAGCACTAGTGGCTGGAATTTCTTCACGTACAGATGAAGTGGGGTGAGTTTCTTCAGAGCCCATTTGAACAGTTTGTGTAGGGGACTGAGGTATTTTCTGCAACGGTGTGAACATTGGAGAGTTTGGATACTGACTTTCCCAGAATTCATCACTCATCACTGGTGTGGAGCAGCCAACGTCCACATCTTCATCCTCCATTTCTTCAATGCCAGCCTCTTCAGCAGTGAACTGAGGCAGAGGCGAGGAAGTGACAGGTGTTGAAGGGATCTCATCCACTTCAATTTCTTCATCCAACTGCTCTGACGAAGCAGCAGAAGGAGTTTCTTCATTAGATCCACTGAGGATCACATATTCTTCATCGAAAGGAACAAGGTCCTTTGATGGCATGGTAGAGAGAGGAACAACATCAATGGGATTTTCAAATGAGCTGGTCAAAGGCTTCATCTTCTTCGGAGCTGAAGAATCTGAAGTAGCTGATGCTTTCCTTTTCTTCACTGCTGCACACTCTGCAGTCTTGGTTTTCTTCACATCTGATGCAGATGGAAGGATCGGAGTTGGTGTTGGCGCAGGAGGAGCAGAGGAATCGGGTTGATTTTCTTCAGGCACAATTGATGCAGTTGCCCTAATTTCTTCATCTTCTTTAGGTGCACCACTAGTGGATGCCCTGGCAATTTCTTTAGCGGCTGGAATGCAGTCATCAGCCCTAGAACTTACATTTTCTTCAGCAGCCTGATTTTCATCAACGGTGCTGGCATGTTCTTCAGTTGGCTGAGAAGATGCTTCAGCCTGAGGAATTTCCTGTTGTGTTGGGGCAGCAACATTGGAAGTGAACTGTTCAGTTATCTTTAAAAATCTGACTTTGGCTCCTTGCCAATCAGCATAGTAGGCTTTGAAGTCATCGCTGAGGGTTTTGATTTTAGATTGGATTTACAAGTTCATCGGTTGTCATAGTGACAACGTTGTTCTTCAGAAATTTCTCCTTCTTGTATTGCGCTTTCTTGATCTGCCTGGCCTTCTCATATTTCCATTTTTCTTCTTGGATGAAATGGGTTAGCATGTGACTTTGGCCAGGAGTCAGCTTGAAATCAGGCATGGGAGTGTTGGGGTCCTTGTGCCAAACATCAATGTATTCGAGGATCAACTTTGGATCCAAAAGTAGTGGCACATCTGTTCCCTTGGCTCTAGCGGCCCTGACTTGCCTATCTCTGATGATTTCAGCAAGTTCATCATCATCAGCTTCGTCTTCTTCAGACGACACTTGAAAGGAGACCTTCTTCTTCTAAGGACTAGGGCGAGGACCTCGTCCAGCAGTGACCTTTGTCTTCAGTAGAGAGGGTCCCATTGAAGAATTTGGTGCAACTGAGGAACTAGCTGAAGCTCCTGAGGCAATTGAGATGCCTATGGTCCTTTGACATGTGGCGAGATGCACAGGTGCAGAGGACTTTGTCGGAACAACTGAGGACTTGTAAGGAGCCGAGGATTTGGGAGGAACAGGAGCAACATGAGAAGTTGGCCTTGATGGCTTTGAAGATTCTGGCCGTGAGGGCATTGCTGAGGAACTTGGCCTTGAAACCACTGAAGGTGAAGCACTTGGCTTGTGCGCGGGCTTCTTTGACATGGCCTTCTTAGGCTTGACAGAGGCCTCAGCGGCAGCAGCAGCAGCAGCAGAGTCTTCGTTGAATTTTCTCACAACTTCTTTGGCTTGTTTAGCCAACTTGGCTTGGCGCTTGGCCCATTCATCCAGATAATCCTCACCACGCTTGAGGCTGGTGGGATCAGCTATTTGGCCAGGTGCCAATGGAGGTCTTGGGCATGGAGGATTGAGTGCGAATTTCTTCATGTACTTGGGAGTAACATACCGATACTCCCTCCACTCTCTTGCCCATCTCCTTTCTATCCTCTGTATGCACACCTTGCGCTGATTTTTGTCCTCTTTTCCAAACTTGGCCTCATCAGTAGTGCAGTAATCTTTGTATATGTCATCAGGGATTTCAAATGCTGTGTTGACCTCAGCCCTCTTTCCTCCTTTCTGTGGCTTCTTACCGTCAACCATTTTCTTCAGTTGAGCAATTTGAACAATTGAATTTTCTGAAGAAGTATACAACTTTTCTTTGAGGAACGCTGCAAATGAGTTAAGTTGATGTGAACCTAGAGATTCAGCAGCTGACATGAGTACCTGTGAACAGAGTATAGTTGCGAGGAATTTGGAGAGGTCATATGCGTTCTCAGAAGGTTTTGTAAAAAGAACAAGTTTGAGGAATTTGACCAGATGAGTCTTGAAGAATTTCACTAAGCGTTCTTTGTCTTAGGTTCCAGAAATGTGTAGATAAAAAATCCACACATTTGAGGAATCTTGAAGAAAAACATAGCTTAGAGAAACGAATCAAGAACAGATGATATGTGAGGTGTTTTAGTGTGTGAGGATTTGAAGAAAAACACTTTTGAAGATTTTGTAGAAAATATTCGAATCAAAGAGGGCAGTAAAAGTAACTTCTAATTACCCCAGATGAAGAACACGATGAACTGAGAGATGGAGAGGTGAAGTTCGTTTGTGTAGATCTTCCACGCCCTAACTCGGCGGAGGAAGACGGCTACGGCGGCGGCGGAGTGAAGATTTCCGCGGCCGGTGGGAGTACGACGGCGACGAGGTCGAAGAAGTGAAGCTCTTCCTCACCGGCGACGATGAAGTAGCGGCGGCACTAGGGTTTGAGAAGCTCGAGCTGGAGAGAGGTCGAGCGGAGTAAAAGAAGTGAGGAAGGGGAGAGGGGTATTTATAGCCATGGTGAAAACCGTTCGCCCGAAGAATTTGGACGGACGTGCCCCTGACCCTTCTCATTCGCATGACATGTGTCACCCACATACTGAGAAGTGGAGATCGCGTTAGATTGTGGGTGAGTGGATAAGTATGTCGTGGGATGCGGAACGGTTTGAGTGGCAAAGCCAAAAATTGGATAAGATAAGTTAAAAGTTCCGTTCGCAATTTCTTCAGCTGACAAGGACACAGTGAAGATTTTGAACGAGTTTCAAATAGAACGCACATGAAGAATTTGTGAACAGATTGGGTTGAGTATAGCATAGAGGGGGAAGAGTCCAATCACATTCACTTAGCAGAAAAACCAACTTGAAGATATATATATATATATATATATATATATATATATAGCCAATGAAGAAGAACAACGGAAACAGTGAAGACAATGCAAAGTTGAAGATTTGAACAACTGAGGAATTTCAACTTTTGGTGGTAGCGTGACCCACCGTATAAGAATGATGATTTCAGACACCGCGTACAATTATCGTAGGGTTCTGAGAATCAAATTCTTCGTTAATTTCTTCACACTTAGAGTGTTATTCTTCATTGATTGAAGAAAAACGTTTCTTCAGGTGTTGCACATCTAAGTCATAAATTTTGCATAAGTGTTAGGATGAGTGTCCTTTTCAGAGAACATTCGAAGATCTAGGATATTTATCTCACACCGCAACTTGCTAAATCTCTTCTCATCCAAGGGCTTTGTGAAGATATCGGCTAGCTGTTCTTCAGTCTTCACATGTTCAATAGAAATGTCGCCCTTCAACACATGATCACGAAGAAAATGATGATGAATCTGAATGTGCTTAGTCTTCGAGTGCTGAACTGGGTTGTGAGCAATCTTGATGGCACTCTCATTGTCACAGAAGAGAGGCACATTCTTCATGTTGACGCTGTAGTCCTTGAGAGTTTGCTTCATCCATAGCAATTGAGCACAGCAAGAACCAGCGGCAATATACTCAGCTTCAGCAGTAGATAGTGATACGCAGTTCTGTTTCTTTGAGGACCAACAGACCAAAGATCGTCCGAGGAAATGACATGTACCAGATGTTGACTTGCGGTCCACACGATCACCAGCATAGTCAAAGTCAGAATATCCAATGAGATCAGAAGCTGAGCCCTTGGGGTACCATAATCCAAGTGTTGGTGTGTGAGCTAGATATCGAAGAATATGCTTCACAGTCTTATGATGTGATTCCTTCTGTGTAGCTTGAAATCGGGCACACATGCAAACACTAAGCATTATATCTGGCCTAGATGAACATAAGTACAATAAAGAACCAATCATGGAGCGGTATACCTTATGATCAAAGTCAATACCATTTTCATTAGTGCACAGATGGCCATTTGTGGGCATAGGAATTTTGACGCCTTTGCAATCTTGCATGCCGAATTTCCTCAGTACATCCTTGAGGTATTTCTCCTGAGATATGAATATGCCATTGCGATGTTGACGAATTTGAAGACCTAAGAAGAATTTTAATTCTCCCATCATAGACATTTGATATTCTTCACTCATCATGTAGGCAAATTCATCACTATAACGTTGGTCAGTACAGCCAAAGATAATATCATCAACATATACTTGGCACACAAACAATTCACCATCATAAGATTTAGTGAAAAGAGTAGGGTCGAGTGAACCGGGTTTGAAGCCTTTCTTCATGAAGAATTGCTTCAAGGTATCATACCACGCCCGCGGGGCCTACTTGAGGCCATAGAGGGCCTTGTTGAGTCTGAAGACTTTGTCAGCATTCTTTGGATCTTCAAAACCTAGGGGTTGAGCAACATATACTTCTTCCTCAAGCTTACCATTGAGGAATGCACTTTCCACATCCATTTGATATAAAGTGATATCATGATGGTTAGCATAAGCAAGTAATATTCGAATAGCCTCAAGTCTAGCAACAGGTGCAAAAGTTTCATCGAAATCTATTCCTTCAACCTGTGTGTAGCCTTGAGCTACGAGCCGTGCCTTATTCCTCACCATAAGGCCATTTTCATCTTGCTTGTTGCGGTAGATCCACTTTGTGCCAATGATATTGTGCTTGCGAGGATCTGGACGTTTGACCTGTTCCCAGACATTGTTGAGCTCGAACTGATGTAGTTCTTCTTGCATGGCCTGAATCCACTCAGGCTCCAGAAATGCTTCATCTACCTTAGTGAGCTTTGTGATAGAGACAAAAGCATAATGCACACAAAAGTTAGATAAATGTGAAGCTTTTGAGCGTGTGAGAGGACATGGCGCTTTGATGTCATTGATGATCTTTTCAACTTGCACTTCTTTTGCAATGTGAGGATGAGCTAGTTGTCGTTGAGGAATTTGATCAGCATTCTCTTCAGCACCATTTTCTTCAGGTGCATTAGCTCGACGTTCTTCATGTTCTGGAATGAATTCTTTAGCAGATTCTTCAGTAGGAATGACATCCTCGGTAGCCTTGAACTTGATAGTTTCCTCAGATGTTGGTTCATCTATCACAGTAGGTAGGTGCTCTCTTTGCGAGCCATTAGTTTCATCGAACCGCACATCTACAGTTTCAACAACCTTGTGAAGAACGTTGTTGAAGACTCTATAGGTGTGCGAGTCCTTTCCGTAACCAAGCATAAAACCTTCATGTGCTTTTGGTGCAAATTTTGAGTTGTGATGAGGATCTCTAATCCAACATTTAGCACTAAAGACTTTGAAATAACTTACATTGGGTTTCTTATCAGTGAGGAGTTCATAGGCAGTCTTCTTGAAGAATTTGTGAAGATATACTCTGTTGATGATGTGGCACGCAGTATCAATTGCCTCAATCCAGAAACGACAAGGCATTTTGTATTCATCAAGCATAGTGTGAGCCATCTCAGCAAGAGTCCTGTTCTTGCGCTCCACGACGCCGTTCTGCTGAGGAGTATAAGGAGCAGATAACTTGTAACGCCCCAAGACCGGAGCTTCAGATGCCTTCCAGGGTTTCCAGGTTTCGTCGTGTGATTTGTTTGGCCCGTTGCATTTCATCTTTGCATCATGTGCATTGCATCATGTCATCATGCCATCATGTCATTTCTTTCTTAACTCAACTAAATAAATTGCATGGATCTTCAGTCCATTTAAATCGAGGGAATTCACATGGTGATTCTCTTTATAACATATCCTCCCAATATTAGGGAGCTAAATAAAAACATTCCATTCGTTTGGATTTACCGTAACACTCGTGCAAATAATTCCTCATGTCTATTCCTCTTCGAGTTTGACCTTCAAACCTTGCCAATATCTCTCATCTCTTTTATCGAGGCTCCTCCAAAAACCTCAACATTTTTGGGACACTTTTGAAACCAAGCCCTAGTTCAAACTCATTTGAATTAAATTTAAATGAGTTTGAATTAAACTCTTCTATTTCGCATGAAACTTATTTTCTTGAACTAAGTATAATTCTTAGACTCAGAAGGAGAAGTTTCAGCATTTTCTAAAACCCCCTAGCTATTTGTTTCCTTCCTTTTTCCTTCTGTCTACTTTTCTGTAAATGGGAAATAGCAAAGGTTGGCCTTTTGATCCGAAGCGGCAACTGGCCGGCCCATCTGCAGGTCCAGCCGACCCCCCTCCTAATCCCTCTCTAAGGCCCTGGCCTTTTGCTTCTCCACTAGGCCGGCCTAAGGCTAAAGCCCACCCGAACCATTTCTAACCCTAGCCGCAGGAGAGGCCTATGCTCGATCCCCTCTTCGTTCCTCCTCCAGCCGCCTCCTCACCCTCTCGCTTGATCCCATCTGCCCGCAGCCTCTCCTTCCCTCGACCCCCACTCTCTCCTCTTGTCTCGCTGCTCGCGCCGCCAGGAAGGAACGCGCGCGCCCGATCCTTTTCTCTCCCTCTCCATCGCTTGGGCCGCCGAGCTCCACCAGGAAGACCAACCCCGCGCCGACGACCCTGCAAGCTGCTGCCGCACACCAAGTCCCGCGCCGCTGTCGTCTTCACGGCCTGCTTCGGTCCCTGCCGCGCCCCTGCATCGAGCAGCCAGAGCCGCTCGTTGTTGGACCCCGCCCGCTGCTGCCTGGATCCACGCGTTCGCCACCGTCGGCTACCTCGAGGAGCACCACCGCCCCGCAGCATATCCTGCTCTCTCTCTGACCTTGGACAGGGACCCCGACGACCCCATGGATGGCCGGCTCCGCCAAGCATCCCGCTGCTTCATCACGGCCTTGCCTCTCCTCTCGTGCCCGACGCCGCAGGCGCACCAAGGGCGCCTCCCGTGGCTGCCGTTGCCCGCTGCTGCGCTTCTCCTTCTCCCAGGTGCCGTCGCCGTCCAAGACTAGCAGGCAACCACAACGCCTTTTGCCTCCTCATCCATGCTCTGCTCGTCCTAGACCTCCCCTGCAAGCGCGTGCCACCGTGCTGAGTCCCTGCTCGTCTCCTCTGCTTCGCTTCAGCACGAGGATGAGCCCCTGCCTCTGCCTCCCGCCGAGTTCGGGTGGTCCCTGTTCAAGCTGCCTATGACCCATGCTTCTCCGTGGCTTCGTGTTGGACTGTCAAGACCGTCAAGATCACAGGCGCCCGAACGACTACAAAGTTTTGCGTCAAGTACCTCTACTGTCATCATCGGAATCCCATGAACGCCAAGTACCCCGACGCCCGACGCCAAGAACCACTACCATCGTCGAAGACCCATGTAACGCATGCGTCAAGTACCTCTTCGGAAGACCCGAACGTCTAGGAACCGTGTACGACTACCGTCGACGGAGACCACGAGTACAACTACTTCCCAATACGTCACCAAGTTCCACCACCGACGCGCGTGTTGGATCCACCAAGTACCGCACCGGAACGCCAAGTACAGGGATGCGACGAGCTTCTCTCCGAATGAATGTATGACTACACGGTGTTGCGCCAAGTACCCCGATGGCCGGAGTCCTCGGATCCGTCAAGTTCGTCTACAAACCGTGAACAACTACCGCCGACGTTAAACGTGTACCACTACCGCCGCCCGAACGTCTACAGAACATGTACCGTCGACCCTCGAAGAACCGTGGACGTCGAGTTCCTTGTTCTGACCCCGAACACCTACGGAGTGTGAACATCTACGAAACGAGAACGTCTACTTCCACTACTTCCTCTACGCCGACTCATACCGCTTCGATAATGCACGCTTCAGAGGTATAACGTCGAGATGACCACCGTGGACGATTGCATGTGTTGTTTGAGATGCACCCTTTGTTTGCACCATATCCAAATTGTCACTCGTTTCCTTGTCGCCAACTCGTTGGACACCCGGAATCCGGGAGCGCCCCACCATCTTTTGCACGCATCCGCGCACTTCTCCTTTGCATCGGTATCTCAATCGAGCTATCGGAACCGGGACGTTGCCGTGGCACCGTTTTCGTTATCGTTGCCATGGCACCCCTTTTGTTTCCGCCACGATGTCAAATGCTTCATGATAATGCTCTTGTCAACTTTTAATAATAATTGCATAAACTTGTTCATGTAATCCGCATCATGATAATAACAATTAAAAATGTTTAATTTGTTGTTTGCCTTAATTTGCTAAATGCATATGGGGATTTACCGGTTTTGTTGTTTATTATCTCCGACCCCATTTAAAGTGTTTAATGGGTATAGTTTTGTTATGCTTCACCTCTTGCCATGTTAACCAACATTTAATATTGTTGAGTACTTAAACGGGAGAGAACTAAATAATTGATGTGGTGTTTTGTCAATATGCATCCCGATGCATATTGAGCTCCACTTAATTTGTAGGATTGCTTGTGCACTTTGATATGCCATCTATCATTAAACCAGACATGCATCATACTTAGTTGTGCATCATGCCATGTTCATGTGTTGGTTGTCTACTATGTTGTTTGCTCCTTTCCGGTGTTGTTTCTTCTGGTTGGTTCCGGTAACGTCGCGTTTGTGAGGACCCGTTCGTCTATGTTCCGTTTGTCTTCTTCATGGACTCGTTCTTCTTCCTTGCGGGATTTCAGCAAGATGATTATACCCTCGAAATCACTACTATCTTTGCTTTGCTAGATGCTCGCTCTTTTGCTATGCCTATGCTGCGATACCTACCACTTGCTTATCATGCCTCCCATATTGTTGAACCAAGCCTCTAACCCACCTTGTCCTAGCAAACCGTTGATTGGCTATGTTACCGCTTTGCTCAGCCCCTCTTATAGCGTTTTTAGTTGCAGGTGAAGATTGAAGTTTGTTCCTTGTTGGAACATGGAGATGTTGTTCCTTGTTGGAACATGTTTGCTTGTTGGGATATCACAATATATCTTATTTAATTAATGCATCTATATACTTGGTAAAGGGTGGAAGGCTCGGCCTTATGCCTGGTGTTTTGTTCCACTCTTGCCGCCCTAGTTTCCGTCATATCGGTGTTATGTTCCCGGATTTTGCGTTCCTTACGCGGTTGGGTAATAATGGGAACCCCTTGACAGTTCGCCTTAAGTAAAGCTCTTCCAGCAATGCCCAACCTTGGTTTTACCATTTGCCTCACCACCACCTATTTTTCCCTTGGGAGTCGCTCTCTCGAGGGTCATCTTTATTTTCACCCCCCCGGGCCAGTGCTCCTCTGAGTGTTGGTCCAACCGAGCAGACTGCGGGGCCACCTCGGGGTAACTTGAGGTTTGGTTTTACTCATAGGATGTCTCATCTGAGTGTGCCCTGAGAACGAGATATGTGCAGCTCCTATCGGGATTTGTCGGCACATTCGGGCGGTGTTGCTGGTTTAGTTTTACCCTGTCGAAATGTCTTGTTGTACCGGGATACCGAGTCTGATCGGAATGTCTCGGGAGGAGGTCTATTCCTTCGTTGACCGTGAGAGCTTGTGATGGGCTAAGTTGGGACACCCTGCAGGGATTTGAACTTTCGAAAGCCGTGCCCGCGGTTATGGGCAGATGGGAATTTTTTAACGTCCGGTTGTAGAAAACCTGAGCCTGACCTTAATTAAAATGAATCAACTGCGTGCGTAACCGTGATGGTCTCTTTCCGCCGGAGTCCGGGAAGTGAACACGGTGTTGGAGTTATGCTTGACGTAGGTTGTTTTAGGATCACTTCTTGATCATACTTTTATCGACCGTGCTTTGCCTTCTCTTCTCGCTCTCTTTTGCGAATATGTTAGCCACCATATATGCTAGTCGCTTGCTGCAGCTCCACCTCATACCTTTTACCTTACCCATAAGCTTAAATAGTCTTGATCGCGAGGGTGCGAGATTGCTGAGTCCCCGTGGCTCACAGATACTTCCAAAAACAGCTTGCAGGTGCCGTTGAACCGTGCAGATGACGCAACCAAGCTCAAGGAGGAGCTCGATGAAGATCTTGTTTTTTGTGTTGTTTCGTTCTAGTTGATCAGTAGTGGAGCCCAGTTGGGGTCGATCGGGGACCGTGTCGCATTTGGGGTTCTTTTAAATTGGGTTCCGTAGTCGGACCTTGATTGTATTTGTTGATGTAATGCTTTATTCATGTAATCGTGTGAAGTGGCGATTGTAAGCTAACTATGTATCTCTTTCCCTTATTGTATTACATGGGTTGTGTGAAGATTACCTCACTTGCGACATTGCTTTCAATGCGGTTATGCCTCTAAGTCATGCTTCGACACGTGGGAGATATACCCGCATCGAGGGCGTTACAAGTTGGTAATCAGAGCCTTCCCCGACCTTGAGCCCCATTGCTTGATCGTTTTTAGCAGCCGAGTTGTGTCTAGAAAAATGTTTTGAGTCATTTAGGAATTATATATCGGAGAGTTTAGGAATTCTTTTTACTTCCCAGTCTCCTCATCGCTCTGGTAAGGCATCCTGACGTAGAGTTTTGACTCTTCTCTTCTCAAATTTCACAAAAAAAAATTAGGATCACGCGGGTATCTTGGAATCATTCCGATGGTTTTATGATGAGAACATTGTCTTGGTGCCTCCTGTCAGGGGTTTTGTGGAAGTGTCCCGGGGAGTTGAGCTCTGAGGTGTTGTCGTCATAATTTTATCGTTGCAGTTCTGGAATACCTGAGTTTAGCACGTCGACATCGAAAATCTCTTTTATGCAGTTCATTGGTGAGATAACCTCGACGCCACCCAGTACTGGGGCGGGAGTTCGGGAGTATCGCCATAACTTGTATAACAGATGCTTTTCGAAGGTTGAGGTAGATGATTTCCGAAGGTTTCTTGGTTATGTGTTGAAGGATGGATACAACTGGATGTAGGATTTGCTAGTTTTTGGTGAGATATTATGCTTCCCCTGTATCCCCAACACCTGATTGCATAACCGGGAAAATTTCGGGAGTTTCATAAGTGGGAATTCAAGTAGCTCTTAGGATATCTTTCTGACAGATGTATGATATGAAATTGGGGTTCGACGTCTAGTGGTCCGCCTATTCACGGTCGGTTTTACAGTGGTCTCGTTGTGTCTTAAAGAGTCCTTGGCTATGCCGACTCGGGGACGCTTCGTATGTCATGTGCACTACCTTATACATGATGGTGTTGTATGATCGAGCCCGTGTAGGCCCCACCACGAAAACTTCGGACGAAATCTCTATCATATGTTTGTTCCGGTTTATTCTACAAGCCAATCCTTTGTTTTGTTTTGAGTTGTGGTATTCGAGTTGCTTCAAAGTCAAATGTTTATTCCATACCTTTTCTTAAGCGGTGTTCTCATATTCCTATGTGAATACCAATCCTTCTCGATCATCGAGTCTGTCATGCCAATCCTTTTCAACCGATGTGTCTCTCTTCAAGTGGATCCGATCACTTCAACATTCGCAAGATCAATTATCAGTTCTTCTCAACGGTGTTCGTTTCATCCATTCCAAATTGTCTTTGTTTTTCCCACCCTCCCTTTGCTTTTCTCCAAGGATTCAGATCTCTTAATCGAGTATCCATCTTGTTGATGTGAAGCCTCTTTATTCTTTTCCTTCAATGTTCTTATCCGGAGCTTCTAGTTCGTCATTCCTCATTCTTTTTCTTCTCCGGTGGAACTAATTCAAGCTTTGTTGATCATATCCTTTCCTCGTTGCAATGTTTTCTCATGTCGTTGCACCTCATAATAATTCACTTCTCGCTATACATTTGTTCCGAAGTGCTGAAGAAATCTCAGAAGATTCGTGTTTCCACTCTACATTCGTTCAAGCTCTTTCGAGGATGCTTTCTCATTCAAGCCTTTTAATTCAACCGGTGCATTCTCTCTTTTAAATTGTTCTATGGTGTATCTTTTGAGTGGGCCCTAACCCACAGGTATTTTCCCAGGATCTTACCCGACTCTTCTTATTTTCCTGGAGCTTTCCTAAATTCCTTTTAAAGTTTGACGTAAGAATGGGTTATCATCAGTCATATGTATTTCTCCAAGATCTTTCAAATTCTTTTCATCATTGGTTCAACCTTTCCAATTTTAATTCCGGAGTGCCTAAATAAGTCCTGGTGGTGTTTCTCGTCGTCATTCTCAGATTGGAAGACCGAAGAAGATTTTTTTCTCAATCTTGCTCCATTCTCTTTAAGATTCGTGATTCTAGCGTGTTGCCATCCTCTCATAATTATTTGCGATTGTGAGATATTCTTTTCACCTATCCGGAGCAATTCAAGAGTTTTCTCAGTTTGATTATCCGGAGTCTATCAATTCAGAATTATTCATTCTCAGCTTTCAGCTCTCTTACTCCAAATCATACCGGTGTTTAAATCAAGGACTCTCTAATCAGCTCGTAATCTCTTCGTTCTCATGGATCTAAATTCTCTCAAACATCTTCATTCATTTGCAAATTCTTCCCGGTGATTCGTTATCTTTTATTAGTTCTTTTTCAACCCTACCGGTGGTTCGTTCAATATTTTCCCAAGTTGGCGCTATATCTATCTTAATCTTTTCTACGAGAATAAGTAATATGTCGAATCCGTTGATTGTCATCAATTTAATTGGTGAAGGATAAGCATAATGTAATTCTTATTCTTGTTTCATCGAGTTTGTTCAATTCCTGTTTTTTAGGAGTGGTTCATCATACTTATTCTAGGTTTCAAGTGCTCATCTTTCTTTCCCGGAGTTACAAGTTCTCTCAATTATTTCATCACGAAGATCCATTTAAATCATTGCAAGGATTCACCTTGTGTTTTCAACTTCTCTTTCTTTTCGTTATCCTTTTGTTACCGGAGTTCTTCATCAAGGTTCTACATGATGGTTCATCAAGGATTAAATTCCTTCTCGAAGCGTTCATCGAGATTCTTTTCAGAGGAGCTCATGTATTCTTCATCTTGCTATCCGAAGTGCAATTCTTTCTTCCGTATCATTGGAGGTGGTATTATGTCATTCTTGATAATTTGAGTTCATGTTTCATGATTCACATGCTGTCAAGATTGGGATATTTTAAGTCCATCAATCTCGTCTTTGGAGCTATCTTGGGTTATATTTCACCTAAAGCCTTCCCTGAGGATTGTTGCTATCACGGTGTTTATATTTGACCCAAGTTCTTCATTTATCCTTCCGGTGAAATAAATTCCTCATCTCCTTGTTCATACCAATCCAATTCTTTTCCCGTGAGTGGCAGGGTGTCACCTCATAATTTGAGATGTATTCCATAAGACCATATCAACCATATTCTTTTCGTTGTTGGTTTTCCAACAATCCCGTTCTAGCAATTGTGGTAAGCGTGCTCCCTCAAAATCTTGTTTTCCTTCGTTCATTCCATTCGATTCTTAATTTTGTTCCGGAGGCTTTGTGATGTTGCTCTCTGCAACCCATCTTCTTGTTTTGTCAGGATCGTGTTCTTTTCTTCCTTATCCTTTTAACCGGAGTGTCGTGCCTGCTTTTTGAATTTTTCCCATTCTGCCAAGTTTTGCCTCCCTTCTCAGAAGGAGTGCTGCTCAAATTATATCATTCTTAATCCTTCTCTATCTTGTTTAAACCGGAGTGGTTTCAATATACTTCTTGCCCTTCAACCTCAAGGTTTTTCACAATGTTCTTTCTCCCTCTTTTCTAACGGAGTGTTTTCAAATTTGTCATCTCCGTTATTCTTTTTCTTGAAATGGCTTAACCTTTTCAAGGTTCGTGGTTTCATTCATTTGTCAAGGAAGCAACTTAGTTTTACCTCTTCAATTTCTCTTCCGTTGTCCCTCCGGTGCCATTCTAGATCTCGGGACGAGATCCTCTCATAGTGGTGGAGTGTTGTAACGCCCCAAGACCGGAGCTTCAGATGCCTTCCAGGGTTTCCAGGTTTCGTCGTGTGATTTGTTTGGCCCGTTGCATTTCATCTTTGCATCATGTGCATTGCATCATGTCATTTCTTTTCTTAACTCAACTAAATAAATTGCATGGATCTTCAGTCCATTTAAATCGAGGGAATTCACATGGCGATTCTCTTTATAACATATCCTCCCAATATTAGGGAGCTAAATAAAAACATTCCATTCGTTTGGATTTACCGTAACACTCGTGCAAATAATTCCTCATGTCTATTCCTCTTCGAGTTTGACCTTCAAACCTTGCCAATATCTCTCATCTCTTTTATCGAGGCTCCTCCAAAAACCTCAACATTTTTGGGACACTTTTGAAACCAAGCCCTGTTCAAACTCATTTGAATTAAATTTAAATGAGTTTGAATTAAACTCTTCTATTTCGCATGAAACTTCTTTTCTTGAACTAAGTATAATTCTTAGACTCAGAAGGAGAAGTTTCAGCATTTTCTAAAAACCCCTAGCTATTTCTTTCCTTCCTTTTTCCTTCTGTCTACTTTTCTGTAAATGGGAAATAGCAAAGGTTGGCCTTTTGATCCGAAGCGGCAACTGGCCGGCCCATCTGCAGGTCCAGCCGACCCCCCTCCTAATCCCTCTCTAAGGCCCTGGCCTTTTGCTTCTCCACTGGGTTGGCCTAGGGCTAAAGCCCACCCGAACCATTTCTAACCCTAGCCGCAGGAGAGGCCTATGCTCGATCCCCTCTTCGTTCCTCCTCCAGCCGCCTCCTCACCCTCTCGCTCGATCCCATCCGCCCGCAGCCTCTCCTTCCCTCGACCCCTACTCTCTCCTCTTGTCTCGCTGCTCGCGCCGCCAGGAAGGAATGCACGCGCCCGATCCTTTTCTCTCCCTCTCCATCGCTAGGGCCGCCGAGCTCCACCAGGAAGACCAACCCCGCGCCGACGACCCTGCAAGCTGCTGCCGCACACCAAGTCCCGCGCCGCTGTCGTCTTCACGACCTGCTTCGGTCCCTGCTGCGCCCCTGCATCGAGCAGCCAGAGTCTCGTCGCCGGACCCCGTCCGTTGCTGCCTGGATCCACGCGTTCGCCACCGTCGGCTACCTCGAGGAGCGCCGCCGCCCCGCAGCATATCCTGCTCTCTCTCTCTGACCTTGGACAGGGACCCCGACGACCCCATGGATGGCCGGCTCCGCCAAGCATCCCGCTACTTCATCATAGCCTTGCCTCTCCTCTCGTGCCCGACGCCGCAGGCGCACCAAGGGCGCCTCCCGTGGCTGCCGTTGCCCGCTGCTGCACATCTCCTTCTCCTAGGTGCCGTCGCCGTCCAAGACTAGCAGGCAACCACAACGCCTTTTGCCTCCTCATTCGCGCTCTGCTCGTCCCAGACCTCCCCTGCAAGCGCGTGCCACCGTGCCGAGTCCCTGCTCGTCTCCTCTGCTTCGCTTCAGCACGAGGATGAGCTCCTGCCTCTGCCTCCCGCTGAGTTCGGGTGGTCCCTGTTCAAGCCGCCTATGACCTGGGCTTCTCCGTGGCTTCGTGTTGGACTATCAAGACCGTCAAGACCACAGGCGCCCGAACGACTACAAAGTTTTGCGTCAAGTACCTCTACTATCATCATCGGAATCCCATGAACGCCAAGTACCCCGACGCCCGACGCCAAGAACCACTACCATCGTCGAAGACCCGTGTAACGCATGCGTCAAGTACCTCTTCGGAAGACCCGAACGTCTACGAACCATGTACGACTACCGTCGACGGAGACCGCGAGTACAACTACTTCCCAATACGTCGCCAAGTTCCACCACCGACGCGCGTGTTGGATCCACCAAGTACCGCACTGGAATGCCAAGTACAGGCATGCGACGAGCTTCTCTCCGAATGAATGTATGACTACACAGTGTTGCGCCAAGTACCCCGATGGCCAGAGTCCTCAGATCCGTCAAGTTCGTCTACAAACCGTGAACAACTACCGCTGACGTTAAACATGTACCACTACCGCCGCCCGAACGTCTACAGAACATGTACCGTCGACCCTCGAAGAACCGTGGACGTCGAGTTCCTTGTTCTGACCCCGAACACCTATGGAGTGTGAACATCTACGAAACGAGAACGTCTACTTCCACTACTTCCTCTACGCCGACTCGTACCGCTTCGATAATGCACGCTTCAGAGGTATAACGTCGAGACAACCGCCGTGGACGATTGCATGTGTTGTTTGAGATGCACCCTTTGTTTGCACCGTATCCAAATTGTCACTCGTTTCCTTGTCGCCAACTCGTGGGACACCCGGAATCCAGGAGCGCCCCACCATCTTTTGCACGCATCCGCGCACTTCTCCTTTGCATCGGTATCTCAATCGAGTTATCAGAACCGGGACGTTGCCGTGGCACCGTTTTCGTTATCGTTGCCATGGCACCCCTTTTGTTTCCGCCATGATGTCAAATGCTTCATGATAATGCTCTTGTCAACTTTTAATAATAATTGCATAAACTTGTTCATGTCATCCGCATCATGATAACAACAATTAAAAATGTTTAATTTGCTGTTTGCCTTAATTTGCTAAATGCATATGGGATTTACCGGTTTTGTTGTTTATTATCTCCGGCCCCATTTAAACTGTTTAATGGGTATAGTTTTGTTATGCTTCACCTCTTGCCATGTTAACCAACATTTAATATTGTTGAGTACTTAAACAGGAGAGAACTAAATAATTGATGTGCTGTTTTGTTAATATGCATCCCGATGCATATTGAGCTCCACTTAATTTGTAGGATTACTTGTGCACTTTGATATGCCATCTATCATTAAACCGGACGTGCATCATACTTAGTTGTGCATCATGCCATGTTCATGTGTTGGTTGTTTACTATGTTGTTTGCTCCTTTCCGGTGTTGTTTCTTCGGGTTGGTTCCGGTAACGTCGCGTTTGTGAGGACCCTTCGTCTACGTTCCGTTTGTCTTCTTCATGGACTCATTCTTCTTCCTTGCGGGATTTCAGGCAAGATGATCATACCCTTGAAATCACTACTATCCTTACTTTGCTAGATGCTCGCTCTTTTGCTATGCCTATGCTGCGATACCTACCACTTCCTTATCATGCCTCCCATATTGTTGAACCAAGCCTCTAACCACCTTGTCCTAGCAAACCGTTGATTGGCTATGTTACCGCTTTGCTCAGCCCCTCTTATAGCGTTGTTATTTGCAGGTGAAGATTGAAGTTTGTTCCTTGTTGGAACATGGAGATGTTGTTCCTTGTTGGAACATGTTTGCTTGTTGGGATATCACAATATATCTTATTTAATTAATGCATCTATATACTTGGTAAAGGGTGGAAGGCTCGGCCTTATGCCTGGTGTTTTGTTCCACTCTTGCCGCCCTAGTTTCCGTCATATCGGTGTTATGTTCCCGGATTTTGCGTTCCTTACGCGGTTGGGTAATAATGGGAACCCCTTGACAGTTCGCCTTAAGTAAAGCTCTTCCAGCAATGCCCAACCTTGGTTTTACCATTTGCCTCACCACCACCTATTTTTCCCTTGGGAGTCGCTCTCTCGAGGGTCATCTTTATTTTCACCCCCCCGGCCAGTGCTCCTCTGAGTGTTGGTCCAACCGAGCAGACTGCGGGGCCACCTCGGGGTAACTTGAGGTTTGGTTTTACTCGTAGGATGTCTCATCTGAGTGTGCCCTGAGAACGAGATATGTGCAGCTCCTATTGGGATTTGTCGGCACATTCGGGCGGTGTTGCTGGTTTAGTTTTACCCTGTCGAAATGTCTTGTTGTACCGGGATACCGAGTCTGATCGGAATGTCTCGGGAGGAGGTCTATTCCTTCGTTGACCGTGAGAGCTTGTGATGGGCTAAGTTGGGACACCCTGCAGGGATTTGAACTTTCGAAAGCCGTGCCCGCGGTTATGGGCAGATGGGAATTTTTTAACGTCCGGTTGTAGAAAACCTGAGCTTGACCTTAATTAAAATGAATCAACTGCGTGTGTAACCGTGATGGTCTCTTTTCGGCGGAGTCCGGGAAGTGAACACGGTGTTGGAGTTATGCTTGACGTAGGTTGTTTTAGGATCACTTCTTGATCATACTTTTATCGACCATGCTTTGCCTTCTCTTCTCGCTCTCTTTTGCAAATATGTTAGCCACCATATATGCTAGTCGCTTGCTGCAGCTCCACCTCATACCTTTTACCTTACCCATAAGCTTAAATAGTCTTGATCGCGAGGGTGCGAGATTGCTGAGTCCCCGTGGCTCACAGATACTTCCAAAACCAGTTTGCAGGTGCCGTTGAACCGTGCAGATGACACAACCAAGCTCAAGGAGGAGCTCGATGAAGATCTTGTTTTTTGTGTTGTTTCGTTCTAGTTGATCAGTAGTGGAGCCCAGTTGGGGTCGATCGGGGACCGTGTCGCATTTGTGGTTCTTCTTTTATTTTGGGTTCCGTAGTCGGACCTTGATTGTATTTGTTGATGTAATGCTTTATTCATGTAATTGTGTGAAGTGGCGATTGTAAGCCAACTATGTATCTCTTTCCCTTATTGTATTACATGGGTTGTGTGAAGATTACCTCACTTGCGACATTGCTTTCAATGTGGTTATGCCTCTAAGTCATGCTTCGACACGTGGGAGATATAGTCGCATCGAGGGCGTTACATAACTCATGAGTAATACCAAGTTCATCAAGGTAGTCATCTAGACCAGAATTCTTGAACTCAATTCCATTGTCACTTCTGATGTGCTTGATCTTCACACCAAAGTTGTTTGAAGCCCTCGAGGAAAATCGTTTGAAGACTCCTGCACTTCATGTTTGTAAGTAACAATGTGTACCCATGTGTATCGAGAGTAATCATCAACAATAACAAAGCCATATTGAGATGCATCATTTGAAACAGCAGAATAATGATTAGGACCAAAGAGATCCATGTGAAGCAATTCAAATGGACGAGTGGTGGTCATGATAGTCTTTGCTGGATGCTTAGCCTTTGTCATCTTCCCAGCTTCACATGCTCCACATAGGTGATCCTTGATGAATTTGACATTCTCGATGCCGATGACATGCTTCTTCTTCGCAAGCGTGTGCAGATTCCTCATGCCTGCATGACCAAGTCGTCGATGCCAGAGCCAGCCTTCTGAGGCTTTTGCATGTAGACACACGACTGGTTGTGGCCCTGTATAGAAATCAACAATATACAGATCTCCTCTCCTAAAGCCTTCAAAGACTTTGGAATTGTCAGCTTCCATAACCACAACACAACGGTACTTGCCAAAGACAACAACCATATCAAGATCGCAAAGCATTGAGACAGACATGAGGTTGTATCCTAAGGACTCGATAAGCATGACTTTGTCCATGTGTCGATCATTTGTGATCGCAACCTTACCTAGACCCAATACCTGACTTTTGCCTTTGTCGGCAAAGATGATATGCTTCAGATGCGACGGAGATAACGGAGCATCCATCAATAGATTCTTGTCACTAGTCATGTGATTTGTACATCCACTATCGAGGACCCACTTAGTGGCTTTGGGTTGATCATCCTGCAGATGAATTAGTGCAACTTACGAACTCATATACTTCATCAGTGAAGAATATGACATCAATTCATCAGATCAATTTCATCAAGCAAAAGAACAGATAAAGCAGTATGAGGACATGAGAAATGAAAGTTCATTTCTTCATGATTAGCCTGCGTCCTTTTAGGCATACTCAGGTCTCCAGCAAAATTCTTCAGACGATTACGTACATCTGGAGACCTGAGCCTGCAGAAGAGATTAGTTCTTTTTCTTCACCACCCACATCTGAAGGGGTGGCAAAGAGTTCATCACTCTGCGAGCTCCATACGAGAAAGGTGGCATAGAAGCCAGCCCATTTCGTTTCACATAAGAGGAGTTAGGATAAGCATATGAATAAGCAGAGAAATTCTTCGAGGACTTATGAACATGATGATTAGAAGAATAATGCTCATATTCATAGCCCTTAGCTCTTCCCTGCGAAACAGAGTTGTTAGCACGATGATACTCATGTGAGGACTTTCATCCTTTTGAGGAATTTGGTCCATATGAAGAATTTGATCTGGGGTTCCTATTCTTCATAGGTGGTGTCCTGAGGACATTTCTGCCAACATACCTAGCAAATACTTCACCATTCTAACTTTTGAACAGTTTATAGTTGGAGTCAAATGACTCATCGTCAGAACGAGGAGATTCATATGCAAATCCAGATAAGTTAGATGGATCAACTGGAGGTCCCTTTGCAGCAACCCATGTAGTTTTGGGGTACTGCTCAGGCTTCCAATATGTACCATCAGCATTGAGTTTCCTCTCAAAGGCAATACCCTCTTTCCTAGGGTTCCTGTTGAGGATCTGCTTTTTAAGCACATCACAAAGAGTTTGATGCCCTTTGAGGCTTTTGTACATGCCTGTCATGTACAATTCCTTCAGCCCTGCATCATCAGTGATACTAGCAGTGTCCTCAGATGAGGAATTAGTGATAGCAGAGGCATGTGAAGAATTTGAAACATTAGCAGCATTTGAACATTCAGGTGAAGAATTAGCAGATTCACGTTCAATGCATTTCAAACAAGGAGGAACCAATTCTTCCTGAGAAGCGCTGATTTGTTGAGCAAGTAATGAATCGCGCTCCTTTTGAAGATCTTCATAACTCACTCTTAGCTTCTCAAGATCTTGCTTTCTTTGAAGAAATTCATAAGAAAGCTTCTCATGATCAGATAAGAGAGTGTTATGATGACCTTGAAGGTTTTCAAACCTAGTCTGAAGTCTCCGAAGATTTTCAGTCAAGGCTTTAGTGCGATCCATTTCTTCACCCAACATATCATCACTTTTGTCTAGCATGTTTTGAACCTTTTCAAAAGCCCTTTGTTGTTTTACAGCAATCTTAGCAAGTTTAGAATAGCTGGGCTTGAGGTTTTCATCAGATTCATTCTCACTTGATTCAGAGGAGGTGTATTTGAGTACCTTGGCACCCTTTGCCATGAAGCAATAGGTGGGAGCGTAGTCATCATTGCCTTCATCAACCTTGTTGGTGAGGTCATTTTCTTCAGAGTTGAAGATAGACTTGCTGACGAATGCAGTAGCGAGGGCTAGGCTTGCCACACCGGATTCGGACTCCTCAGATCCATCCTCTTCCTCATTTTCTTCAGATTCAGCCTCAGAGTCCATTTCCTTGCCAATGAAATCCTGAGCCTTTTTGGAGCTGCTCTTCTTGTGAGATGAAGACTTTGAGGATTTTGATGATGAAGATTTTGTGGATTTCTTCTTTTTCTTCGCATCATCAGAACTGTAATCCTTGTATTTCTTCTTCTTTGATTCCTTTTCCCACTAAGGACAATCTTGAATGTAATGTCCAGGTTTCTTGCATTTGTGACAGAGCCTCCTCTTGTAGTCACTAGATGAGGAATCATTGCTCCTTGAGGGTCTTCCAAAGCGACCACGTCTTGAGAACTTTTGGAACTTCTTCACGAGCAGTGCTAGCTCATGGCTTAGTTCTTCAGGATCACCAAGGCTGCTGCCAGAGTCTTCATCTTCGGACTCAGATACTGCCTTGGCCTTCAGTGCACGTGATCTGCCACAGCTCAAACCATAGAGATCTCTTTTTTCAGCAAGTTGGAACTCATGAGTATTTAGCCTCTCGAGAATATCAGCGGGATCAAGTGACTTGTAATCAGCACGTTCTTGTATCATCAGTGCCAGAGTGTCAAATGAGGAATCAAGCGATCTCAGCAATTTCTTCACCACCTCATGGTCGGTGATGTCAGTGGCACCAAGTGCTTGAAGCTCATTTGAGATGTCAGTGAGGCGATTGAAGGTTTGTTGAACATTTTCATTGTCGAGTCTTTGAAGCGGTTGAAGAGATTGCGAAGAACATCAACTCGAGAGTCACGCTGTGTTGAGACTCCTTCATTCACTTTGGACAGTCTATCCCAGATAAGCTTAGCAGTTTCCAAAGCACTCGCTCTTCCATACTGTCCTTTGCTCAGATGGCCACATATGATATTCTTCGCTTGAGAATCGAGTTGCTTAAATCTCTTCACATCAGCAACATTCAGAGAAGGTGTGACTGAGGGAACACCATTTTTCACAACATACCAAAGATCGTTATCAATTGCTTCAAGATGCATTCGCATCTTATTCTTCCAGTAGGGGTAGTCCGTCCCATCGAAGGTAGGACACCCAGCAGAGACCTTGATCATACCTGCGGTCGACATAACTAAAACTCCAGGCGGTTAAACCAAAATCATACAGAACAAGGGAGTACCTTGCTCTGATACCAATTGAAAGTGTGTTATATCGACTAGAAAGGGGTGAATAGGCGATTTTTATGAATTCTTCACTGAGAAATTTTCAGGTGAGGAAATTCCTTGGCGAAGAACTGCTAGTAGCAGAGTAAGTACTCAAAAGTAAACATAACAGAACACAAGCATAGTCATCATGATGAAATGAAGACAGGCACAGAGTACAGAAAGCGTAAGCACAGGATAGCACAGGATGAAGACAAACAGACTGAAGAAATTGAACTGAGGAAATTGAGAAAATCTTCAGTCAAAGTCTTCAAGCACAGATATGAACAAGCACACAACACAGTTATGAGGAAATGAAAGAGTTGAGGAAATAGAACCAATAAGCTTGGTGAAGACAATGATTTGGTAGACCAGTTCCAAATGTTGTCTCAGTTGTACATCTGGTTAGGGCGGCTAGGTATTTAAACCTGAGGACGCACAGTCCCGGACACCCAGTCCTGAACACGCAGCTCAGGACACTCAGTCCTCAACGTATTCCCCTTGAGCTAAGGTCACACAGACCTCACCCAATCTCTCGTGGTAAGTCTTCAGGTGACTTACGAACCTTCACAAACTTGGTCACTCGGCGATCCACAATTCCTCTTGGATGCTCTAGACCATGACGCCTAACCGTCTGGAAGAAGCACAGTCTTCAAAGGTAACAAGCTTCGGATCCACGCAGGATCAATCTCTTCAGTGATGCTCAATCACTTGGGGTTTGTAGGTGTTTGGGTTTGGGTTTTCCTCACTTGATGATTTTCGCTCAAAGTCCTCGGAGGATGGGTTTCTCTCAAATGACAAGTGTCAGTTTCTCTCGGAGCAGCCAACCAGCTAGTGGTTGTAGGGGGCGGCTATTTATAGCCTAGGGAGCAGCCCGACATGATAAGACATAAATGCCCTTCAATGATATGACCGTTAGGTGGATAGATATTTTGGGACAGCTGGCTCATAGGACAGCAACGGTCGGAATTTTGAGTAGCAAAATCCTCAGGGCTATCATGTTCCTCACTGTGTAGGTAATCTGCACTGGCGAATTCCTAACTCCTCAGTCAGAACAAATTCCTTAGAGACCAGAAGAACTTCGTCTCTATCACTGAAGAATATGACTGGACTGTATGAGATTTCCAATGGCTCCACTCGAAGGGATTGGTAGGTGTAGGATTTTGAGTTGAGCATCACATGGAAATTTTTCCTTAGTATTTCCTCGACCCCCTTTAACAGTACGGTGTTTCCTATGACTCAAGAAAGAGAAAATGAAACTACGAAAACAAAAGTCTTCACGCTTCATGTTCCTCGAATGAATATCAAGTCTTCAAGGTCACACCAGTTTCTTCACTTTCAAAGTCTTCAGAAATCCAAAGTCTTCAGTCGAAGAACTTCATTTTTAGGGGTCGACTTTCTCTGTAAATATCAAACTCCTCATAGACTTATAGACATGTGTACACTCACAAACGCATTAGTCCCTTAACCTATAAGTCTTCAATACACCAAAATCACTAAGGGGCACTAGATGCACTTACAGGCATCCCCAAGCTTAGGATCTTGCCACTCCTTATTCCATAGTCCATCGAATCTTTACCCAAAACTTGAAAACCTCACAACACAAAACTTAAAGTATAAAACTCGTAAGCTCCGTTAGTATAAGAAAATAAAACACAACTTCAAGGTACTGTAATGAACTCATTCTTTATTTATACTAGTAGATACCCCGCGCGTTGCGGCGGGAAATTGAGCAAAAAAATTTACTTTAAGAATAAAACCGTAAAAACTATAACAAAAAGATTATTGAAAAAGAAAGAACATTATCATTCAGATTAAGCGCATATCTTTATTTATAGTGGAATAATATTTTTCTTCAATTAAGAACCTTCTTTTACCATCATCCCTTTTCTCCATGTTTTCGCTTTCTTCAAATTTCTTGTCTAAACAGTGCAATAAATATGAGAGGGTGGTTGTCAGAGTTTTATATATCAAGCAAAAATTTAAACATTACGAACATAGTATTTGTGAAAAGATTCCTCCCATATTTCCTTCTGTTGATGTTTGTGTCTCCTTTAATTCATCTTTTGGTTGTTGCATATATCTGTTTGGAAAAATTGACAAAAGAATATTACTACTGCTAAACTATGCATGCTATACTTGAGGCAAATAAAGGATTTCATGAATCTGACTGAACCATATTGCATTGTCTAGTTGACAGAAGTATATTGGATAGACATAGGGTTAATCTGATTGAATCGTTTATTTTGTCGGCACCAGAAATTTATTCGATCGATACAAACGGAGTAAATCTTAACAGAAAGAACACTAAACATTCTTACCTTCTCAATCCTCTTTAATTTGGTAGATAGTAGAAGAGTCACGTCATCAAACATCTTTCTAGCAACCTAAGTATCTTGAATCAACAATGGTCATAAATTTGTTGTCATAGACTATAACACATCACTTAAATAGATGAAACCAACATGTATTGTAATTCTGACGCAAGTGCATGTACTGTCAGATGCCACGGCCTCCAGCTTTGGCAAATGGATGACGTGAGGTTGATTCTTGGTTTAGGATTCAAATCAATAGGTGGGTTCAGCAAAATCTGAAAACAAAGGGAAAATATGTCGACTCATGTATATCTTGTAGTACCTGGACATGGATGTGCAAGTGGAGGTCGTCAAGCATCCCGCTGATGCACCTAATCAATTCCAAGGTCGTCGTGATGCTCGAGGATGAGACCATCAGCAGCTATCTTGCACGCGTGATCTCCCCTCGACGCCAGGCCCATGCGGAAGTCTTATATAGCCCGTGATGTACACATCCGGCTGAACGTCGTCAGGGCTGATGTTCAAGACGATGATTTACATGCTCATAAACTTGGGCTAATGAACCACAGTCGACACTATACTGGCCCTGCGGCCCTGTCGCGTGGTCGGGAAGGTGAGCAGAGGACACGCGAGATGCGTCGGCACCGAGCATGGTTCACTGCCGCCACAGGGAGTCTTCCCGGCCTTCTGCCGAGGCCGCCGGCGCGCCTCCGCAAGGTAATAGTCGGGCCGATCTCGGCGCGGCTGCATCCTCTGCAAGGTGCTCTGCTTCTAGTGCGGGGTGCGCCTACGGCCAGGAAGCCGGAGGCATAGCGGGGACGGCCGTGGAGGGACCTCTCACCATCGCTCGTTGCCTCGCGCACGACCGAAAAGAAATATCAGATGGGATGAGCAATTGAATCACCAGAGTAGTGGGATTTAATGAGGGAAAAGGAACCGTTCCTATTGCAAAATAATAGTGGGATTTGATGGAGATTGAAGAAGATAGAGAGGAAGTGGAATCCGTTTCGTGGGGAGACAGAAGGCGCAGGTCGCAGCGGCTGGCGGCGGCGCGGTCACGCAAGGTTTTTTTAGGCAAGGCTTCTTCACGGATGCTTCTTCAGGGAAGGGTGGGTCATCGTAGTCTCCCATGGGCTTTCAATGGACTTTTTAGTCTCCAAAAATCATTGAAATGTACGCCCAACCCAAAAAGTTGAGTCGGAGGCCAACAGCAAGCGGTATGGCTGGGAAAAGCACGAATCGGTATACTTAGCGGTGGCAGTGTTTAGTAATTTCCTGAATCTTTGATCAAACGGCTGCGGCTTCTCAACTTTACTGAATCAACGGCTGTAACAATTGGGGTGACGTGGCTTCACGAGAAGGCAGGAAAATCACTTAGTGGGGTGCCCCTATTTAGATATAGAAGATTGGTGTTAAACCTACTGTATAACTTCTCTATGGTTTATAAACTCTTACTAGCCATAGATTCATTAAAATAAGCAAACAACACACGAAAAACAGAATCTGTCAAAAACAGAACAGTCTGTAGTAATCTGGATCAAATGTATACTTCTGGAACTCATAAAATTATCAAATAAATTTCTGGACGTGAGGAATTTATCTATTAATCATCTTCAAAAAGAATTAACTAAATATCACTCTCCAAATAAAAATGACAGCAATTCTCGTGAGCGCTAAAGCTTCTGTTTTTTTACAGCATGATCATAAAGACTTCACCCAAGTCTTTACAAAGGTTCTACTAGGCACAAACACTAATTAAACATAAAAACACAACCATAACAGAGGCTAGATGAAATATTTATTACTAAACAGGAAGAAAAGGCAAGGAAAAAAATAAAATTGGGTTGCCTCCCAACAAGCGCTATCGTTTAACGCCCCTAGCTAGGCATGATGATTTCAATGATGCTCACATAAAAGATAAGAATTGTAAGATAAAGAGAGCATCTTGAAGAATATGACTAGCACATTTAAGTCTAACCCACTTCCTATGCATAGAGATTTTGTGAGCAAACAACTTGTGGGAACAAGAATCAACTTGCATAGGAAGGTAAAACAAGCATAACGTCAAATCTTTAAGCACATAGAGAGAAAACTTGATATTATCGCAATTCCTACAAGCATATATTCCTCCCTCATAATAATTTTCAGTAGCATCATGAATGAATTCAACAATATAACCAGCACCTAAAGCATTCTTTTCATGATCTACAAGCATAGAATTTTTATTACTCTCCACATAAGCAAAATTCTTCTCATTCGGAATAGTGGGAGTATCATAAGAGACTCGAATACTATAAATTGTTTCCACATTAAAAAAAGTAATGTTCAGAAAAGGGGTAATCATAATCATGACAAGTTTTATAAATATAATCACTACTTTTTATAGCATAAGTATCATCACAATAATCATCATAGGTAGGAGGCATGCTATCATCATTATAAATTTGCATATCAAAACTTGGGAGACTAAAAATATCATCTTCATTAAAAATAGCATCCCCAAGCTTGGGACAAACATTAATTGCAGCAAATATACTCTCAAAAACATCATATTCATCAAACATATCATCCCAAGCTTGGGCCTTTTCATATCATAAGCATAATCACTTTCATCATTAATAGTATAGATAGCACCAATAGTATAGCAATTATCATATTATTCCAAGCAAGTGCCAAAAAGATTTTCAAGATCATAAGAAGTATCATTATCTCCCACAATTATATTTTCACGAGGCACAATAGTAATAGGAGCAGCATTATTTGGGAGAGATATCTTTTTACCTCTCTTCCTTTTTCTTTTCTTCTTCTTCACCACATCATGTGTGGGTTCAATCCTCTTTTTGGAGCTCCTTATTAATGAGATTGGTTGAATAGGAGGCTCCTCCTCATTACCTGGTTCATCATAAGAAATAATAGGAGGGTATTGGGAAGTCTCTTCCCTTTCATTAGTATTCTCTTCATCTTCTATTTGTTTTCTTTTCTTTATGTAATTGGCAATATAAGGATTTTTCAATGCAATTCACCACACAATACATATAAATTTCCTCTAGATCAAAACCAAGAAGTTTATAATGGGCAAATTCTGGAAGATGCTTAGTTATACATTTCATTTCTTCGTAGCCCATAAGCAAACTTAGTTCATTATAATGTGCAAGGGAAATCATGTCATCACAATTTTTGGACACGATTAGATCATGAAACAATTTGCATCGGAGCTAAATGACCACTTTCATTGCAAAGTCCACAAGTACAGTCAAGAAAATTTAAATTTTTAGCACAATCATCTAGCCTTTCTTGCAACAATTTAGTTTCTAAGTGCTTATGCCTCTTGCAATATCTATCTTCCCTATTTGGTGTATACTTGCAAACCCAATGCACTCCACGAAAATTGACACGTTTATAGGAGACATTTTCATCATAACTAGTGCAATCATCATTAGTACCATGGATATTCAAGAAGTTCATACTAACAACATTGCAATCATGCTCATCATTCAAATATTTAGTGCCAAACATTTTAATGCATTCTTCTTCTAACACTTTAGCACAATTTTCCTTTCCATCATACTCACGAAAGATATTAAAAAGATGAAGCGTATGAGGCAAACTTAATTCCATAATTTTTTTTGTAATTTTCTTTTATAAACTAAACTAGTGATAAAACAAGAAACTAAAAGACTCAATTGCAAGATCTAAAGATATACCTTCAAGCACTCACCTCCCCGGCAACGGCACCAGAAAAGAGCTTGATGTCTACTACACAACCTTCTTCTTGTAGATGTTGTTGGGCCTCCAAGTGCAGAGGTTTGTAGGACAGTAGCAAATTTCCCTCAAGTGGATGACCTAAGGTTTATCAATCCGTAGGAGGCGTAGGATGAAGATGGTCTCTCTCAAGCAACCCTGCAACCAAATAACAAAGAGTCTGTTGTGTCCCCAACACACCCAATACAATAGTAAATTGTATAGGTGCACTAGTTCGGCGAAGAGATGGTGATACAAGTGGTATATGGATAGTAGATAATGGTTTTTGTAATTTGAAAATATAAAAACAACAAGGTAACTAATGATAAAAGTGAGCACAAACGGTATTGCAATGCGTTGAAACAAGGCCTAGGGTTCATACGTTCACTAGTGCAAGTCCTCTCAACAATAATAACATAATTGGATCACATAACTATCCCTCAACATGCAACAAAGAGTCACTCCAAAGTCACTAATAGCGGAGAGCAAACGAAGAGATTATGGTAGGGTACGAAACCACCTCAAAGTTATTCTTTCCAATCAATCCGTTGGGCTATTCCTATAAGTGTCACAAATCAACCAAAACCCTAATGTCACTTAGATACTCCTATGTCACCTCAAGTATCCATGGGTATGATTATACGATATGCATCACACAATCTCAGATTCATCTATTCAACCAACACATAGAACCTCAAAGAGTGCCCTAGAGTTCGTACTAGAATAACACCTTAAGACACAAATCAACCAAAACCCTAATGTCACCTAGATACTCCAATGTCACCTCAAGTATCCGTGGGTATGATTATACGATATGCAACACACAATCTCAGATTCATCTATTCAACCAACACATAGAACCTCAAAGAGTGCCCCAAAGTTCCTACCGGAGAATCACGACGAAAACGTGTGCCAACCCCTATGCATAGGTTCATGGGTGGAACCCGCAAGTTGTTCACCAAAACATACATCAAGTGAATCACGTGATATCCCATTGTCATCACAGATACGCACGACAAGACATACATCAAGTGTTCTCAAATCTTTAAAGACTCAATCCGATAAGATAACTTCAAAGGGGAAACTCAATCCATTACAAGAGAGTAGAGGGGGGGAGAAAACATCATAAGATCCAACTATAATAGCAAAGCTCACGATACATCAAGATCGTATCACCTCAAGAACACGAGAGAGAGAGAGAGAGAGAGATCAAACACATAGCTACTGGTACATACCCTCAGCCCCGAGGGAGAACTACTCCCTCCTCGTCATGGAGAGCACCGGGATGATGAAGATGGCCACCGGAGAAGGATTCCCCCTTCAGCACGGTGCCGGAACAGGTCTAGATTGGCTTTCGGTGGCTACGGAGGCTTCTGGCGGCGGAACTCCCGATCTATTCTACTCCCCGATCGTTTTAGGGTATATGGAGATATATATAGGCGGAAGAAGTACGTCAGGGGGGCCACGAGGGGCCCACGAGGGTGGAGGGCGCGCCCCCTGCCTCGTGGCCTCCTCGTAGATCCCCTCACGTGCACTCCAAGTCTTCTGGGATTCTTCTGATCTAAAAATAAGTTCCGTGAAGTTTTAGGTCAATTGGACTCCGTTTGGTTTTCCTTTTCTGCGATATTCTAAAACAAGGTAAAACAGAAACTGGCACTCGGCTCTGGGTTAATAGGTTAGTCCCAAAAATGATATAAAAGTGTATAATAAAGCCCTTAAACATCCAAATCAATAGATAATATAGCATGGAGCAATCAAAATGTATAGATACGTTGGAGACGTATCATGGTGTGAACTATTTATAAAGTTGCAATGTCACATGGAAAATTTGTGAATTTTGTTTTTTCAAAAATTTGGCAAAACTTATTTTTGTGTAATATGTAACTGTAACATGTCAAACTTTTATATTTTTTGTACAGTCACATGGCATTTTGTATTGCTTCATGGAAAAATAGAGATAAATGTAGTCACAATCATGGCAATTCATGCATAATAGCATATGGCATGAAATATTTCACTGCAAAATACGTAATGTCTTTTTTTAATCAAATATGCTAGTCACAATTTTTTGAAAACTTTTTGCAGAGTATATTTGGTTTTTTAGCGATGGCGATTATTTAGAGTAAAATTGCGAAACCTTATTTAGGTATCTAAAACCTTAATCTTGTGATAATTCAAATCATCTGTTGTTTTTAAGATGGCAAACTTTTGGAATATTTTGCAATCTTGATGGTGCTGGGAGGGATACTAAATGGGTTGTCTTGGCCTAGTTCAGGTGGTTCTTCTAAGGATTGAAACAGTTTGCTCGACCCGTGGCAAAGATAATTCATTGGTGCCTCCTCAAAGGGGTGATTCCTATTTGATGCTCGTGAGCGGTAGTTTGGGCCGAACCATGGTCGCTTCACTATTTCTTCCCTTTTTATGTTTCTTTTTCATTGTTTCTCTTTCTATTAATTTTTATTTTATTTTCGTTTTTCGTTTTCATTTTTTCATTTTTTGTCTATTATTTGAAGTTCATTGTGTGTTACCAAATATTTTATTGTATGTAAATGAAGTGTTAACCGTATACTACAAAGAGTTCACCATGCATTATAAAATTGTTCATCATATATTTGAATTTATTCAATGAGTATACAATTTTTCGTTGTGTGTTTTGGAATTTGTTTAGGGTATACTACGCAAATGTTCAATTTGTATAAAAAATTGTTCAATGTATGTTACAAAATGTTCAATGGCTATTAAAAAGTTGTTCAATGTGTACATTCCTATTTTATAGAAAATATTAATCCCATGGAATTTTGTATTGGTTCATTTAGAAAATAGAGAGAAAATGTATTCACAAACATGGCATACATATGTCATGAAACATTTTACTGCAAAATTCATAAATTCTTTTTTGTAATCCAATATATCAGTCACAATTTTTTTGAAAACCCTAAATTATTGATCATACTGGGAGGTATACTAAATGGGCAAAAGAGCGCTTCCCCAGTGGGGGAGATAGTTCACTAGTGCCTCCTCCAAGGGGCGATTCCTATTTGTGGCTTCACTGAAGCGCGGCCTCCCGAAACCCCAGTTTGGGTCAGCCCGCGCTCACTTTGTTGTTTCTTCTTTTTTGTGTTTCTTCTTTTCAGTTTCAGTTTCTATTTCTTTTGTGGCTTCTTTTTTTATGTTTCTTCGCGGAGACTGTTGGGTAACGTAGCAGAAATTCAAAATTTTCCTACGTGTCACCAAGATCTATCTATGGAGAGACCAGCAACGAGGGGAAGGAGAGTGCATCTACATACCCTTGTAGATCGCTAAGCGGAAGCGTTCAAGAGAACGGGGTTGATGGAGTCGTACTCGTCGTGATCCAAATCACCGGAGATCCTAGTGCCGAACGGACGGCACCTCCACGTTCAACACACGTACAGCCCGGCGATGTCTCCCAAGCCTTGATCCAGCAAGGAGAGAGGGAGAGGTTGAGGAAGACTCCATCCAGCAGCAGCACAACGGCGTGGTGGTGGTGGAGGAGCGTGGCAATCCTGCAGGGCTTCGCCAAGCACCACGGGAGAGGAGAAGGACTTGGGAGAGGGGAGGGCTGCACCAAAGGCAAAGGTATGGCTGCTCTCCCACCCCCACACATATATATAGGGGCAAGGGAGAGGGGGGGCGTAGCCTTGGCCCTTCCTCCAAGGAAGGGTGCGGCTAGGGAGGAGTCCCTCCTCCCCAAGGCACCTCGGAGGTGCCTTCCCCCTTTAGGACTCTTCCTTTCCTTATCCCTTGGCGCATGGGCCTCTTGGGGCTGGTGCCCTTGGCCCATATAGGCCAAGGCGCACCCCCTTACAGCCCATGTGGCCCCCCGGGGCAGGTGGCCCCACCCGGTGGACCCCCGGGACCCTTCCGGTGGTCCCGGTACAATACCGGTGACCCCGAAACTTGTCCGGTGACCAAAACAGGACTTCCCATATATAAATCTTTACCTCCGGACCATTCCGGAACTCCTCGTGACGTCCGGGATCTCATCCGGGACTCCGAACAACATTCGGTAACCACATACAAACTTCCTATAACCCTAGCGTCATCGAACCTTAAGTGTGTAGACCCTACGGGTTCGGGAGACATGCAGACATGACCGAGACGACTCTCCGGTCAATAACCAACAGCGGGATCTGGATACCCATGTTGGCTCCCACATGTTCCACGATGATCTCATCGGATGAACCACGATGTCAAGGACTTCAATCAATCCCGTATACAATTCCCTTTGTCTATCGGTACGATACTTGCCCGAGATTCGATCGTCGGTATCCCGATACCTTGTTCAATCTCGTTACCGGCAAGTCTCTTTACTCGTTCCGTAACACATCATCCCGTGATCAACTCCTTGGTCACATGTGCACATTATGATGATGTCCTACCGAGTGGGCCCAGAGATACCTCTCCGTCACACGGAGTGACAAATCCCAGTCTCGATTCGTGCCAACCCAACAGACACTTTCGGAGATACCGTAGTGTACCTTTATAGCCACCCAGTTACGTTGTGACGTTTGGCACACCCAAAGCATTCCTACGGTATCCGGGAGTTGCACAATCTCATGGTCTAAGGAAATGATACTTGACATTAGAAAAGCTTTAGCATACGAACTACACGATCTTTGTGCTAGGCTTAGGATTGGGTCTTGTCCATCACATCATTCTCCTAATGATGTGATCCCGTTATCAACGACATCCAATGTCCATGGTCAGGAAACCGTAACCATCTATTGATCAACGAGCTAGTCAACTAGAGGCTTACTAGGGACATGGTGTTGTCTATGTATCCACACATGTATCTGAGTTTCCTATCAATACAATTCTAGCATGGATAATAAACGAATTATCATGAACAAGGAAATATAATAATAATCAATTTATTATTGCCTCTAGGGCATATTTCCAACAGTCTCCCACTTGCACTAGAGTCAATAATCCAGTTCACATCGATATGTGATTAACACTCAAGGTCACATCCCCATGTGACTAACACCCAAAGAGTTTACTAGAGTCAATAATCTAGTTCACATTTACCATGTGATTAACACTCGATGAGTTCTGGGTTTGATCATGTTATGCTTGTGAGAGAGGTTATAGTCAACAGGTCTGAACATTTCAGATCCGTGTGTGCTTTACAAATCTCTATGTCATCTCCTAGATGCAGCTAACTACGCTACATTTGGAGCTATTCCAAATAACTGTTCTACTATACGAATCCAGTTTACTACTCAGAATAATCTGGATTAGTGTCAAAGTTTGCATCGGCGTAACCCTTTACGACGAACTCTTTTACCACCTCCATAATCGAGAAAATTCCTTAGTCCACTAGTTACTAAGGATAACTTTGACCGCTGTCCTGTGATCCATTCTTGGATCACTCTTGTACCCCTTGACTGACTCATGGCAAGGCACACTTCAGGTGCGGTACACAGCATAGCATACTGTAGAGCCTACGTCTTAAGCATAGGGGACGACCTTCGTCCTTTCTCTCTATTCTGCCATGGTCGAGCTTTAAGTCTTAACTTCATACCTTACAACTCAGGCAAGAACTCCTTCTTTGACTGATCCATCTTGAACACCTTCAAGATCATGTCAAGGTATGTGCTCATTTGAAAGTTCCATTAAGCGTTTTGATCTATCCTTATAGATCTTGATGCTCAATGCTCAAGCAGCTTAATCCAGGCTTTCCATTGAAAACACTTTCCAAATAACCCTATATGCTTTCCAGAAATCCTACGTCATTTCTGATCCATAATATGTCAACAACATATACTCATCAGAAATTCTATAGTGCTCCCACTCACTTCTTTGGAAATACAAATTTCTCATAAACTTTGTATAAACCCCAAATCTTTGATCATCTCATCAAAGCATACATTCCAACTCCGAGATGCTTACTCCAGTCCCTAGAAGGATTGCTGGAGCTTTGCATACTTATTAGCATCTTTCAGGATTGACAAAACCTTCCGGTTGTATCACATACAACCTTTCCTCAAGAAAATCGTCGAGGAAACAATGTTTTGACATCCTATCTGCAAGATTTCATAAATAATGCAGTAATCGCTAATATAATTCCAACAGACTCTTAGCATCGCTACGAGTGAGAAAGTCTCATCGTAGTCTACTCTTTGAACTTGTCGGAAAACATCTTAACGACAAGTCGAGCTTTCTTATTGGTGATACTTACCATCATTGTCCGTCTTCCTTTTAAAATCCATCTGTACTCAACAGCCTTACGACCATCGAGCTGTTCCGCCAAAGTCTACACTTTGTTTTCATACATGGATCCTCTCTCGGATTTTATGGCCTCGAGCCATTTATCGGAATCTGGGCCCACCATCGCTTCTCCATGGCTCGTAGGTTCATTGTTGTCTAGCAACATGACTTCCAAGACAGGATTACGTACCACTCTGAAGTAGTACGCATCCTTGTCATCCTACGAGGTTTGGGAGTGACTTGATCCGAAGTCTCATGATCAATATCATAAGCTTCCACTTCAATTGGTGTAGGTGCCACAGGAACAACTCTTTGTGCCCTGCTATACACTAGTTGAAGTGACGGTTCAATAACCTCATCAAGTCTCCACCATCCTCCCACTCAATTCCTTCGAGAGAAACTTTTTCTCGAGAAAGGACCCGATTCTAGAAACAAACCCTTATTGCTTTCGGATCTGAGACAGGAGGTATACCCAACTGTTTTGGGTGTCCTATGAAGATGCATTTATCCACTTTGGGTTCGAGCTTATCAGCCTGAAACTTTTCCACATAAGCGTCGCAGCCCCAAACTTTTAAGAAATGACAGCTTAGGTTTCTCTAAACCATAGTTCATACGGTGTCATATCATCGGAATTACGTGGTGCCCTATTTAAAGTGAATGTGGTTGTCTCTAATGCCTAACCCATAAACTATCATGGTAATTCGATAAGAGACATCATGGTATGCATCATATCCAATAGGGTGCAGTTATGATGTTCGGACACACCATCACACTATGGTGTTCCAGGCTGTATTAGTTGTGAAACAATTTCCACAATGTCTTAATTCTGTGCCAAACTCGTAATTCAGATATTCATCTCTATGATCATATCATAGATATTTTATCCTCTTGTCACGACGATCTTTCAACTTCACCCTGAAATTACTTGAACCTTTCAATAATTCAGACTCGTGATTCATCAAGTAAATATACTCAACATCTACTCAAATCATCTGTGAAGAACATAACGATATCCACTATACGCCTCAGCACTCATTGGACTGCACACATCAAAATGTGTTACTTCCAACGAGTTGCTATCTTGTTCCGTCTTACTAAAACGAGGCTTTCAGTCATCTTGCCCATGTGGTATGATGTAACATCCCAAATTTTCAATTTGGAATGTTATACATAGATCATCATGCATAGCATATTTTCTTGCATTTTGGTTGATCCTAGAAATTTCACGCAACTCAAGGACCCTCGGAGAGAGTTGGAGATTTCGTTATTTTCATATTTGAGAGTTTTCTCGAATTTTGAAAATAGGATCATTTGATTTATTTATTTTATCTTCAATAATTTTTCCGGTGTCAAAATATATGAGAGAGGGAATAATACGACTTTCCCAAATTTAGGAAAAATGAAGATTTAATAAATAGATCAATTTTTGTTTGCAGGAGTTTTATTTGCATTTTATTTGAATAGGGAAAAATGCGCGTTTTCGAAAATTGCATTTTAGGTCCGGAGAAAAGTTCATTTTGTTCGGCTCATTTTTAGGAGTCGGGGAAAATTTACTTTAGATTTTTCGGAGTTCGTTTAGTTCTCTTTTTGTTTTTTTTCTGCGCGCTGAACCGTTTAAAAAAAACTTACCGCAGGCCCAGCCGGGCCAAGGCCCAGCCAGCCACCGCCTCAGCCTCCCTGCGCGCGCAGCATGCAGCAGCGCCAGGAGCCGGCCGGCCGCCGCCGCCTCTTGCTAGGACCGAATCCTAGTAGGACTTTGGTCCTACTTCCGTATATTCCTTTTCTATTTCTAGATCTTTTCCTTCCCTCTTTTCTATTCCTATTCCTAGTCTAATTCTTGTCCCCTACCCCAAGTCTCCTCACCCCTCCCCAATATAAATACCCAAGCACCCCCCCCCTCTAAATCATCAAACCCAAAGCCTAGAGCTCCACCACACCCCGCGCCGCGCCACCCCTCACCCGCGCGCCGCCCTAAGCCGCCGCCCGCGCCGTGCGTCACCGCCGCCGCCGCCCCTCACCCACGCCACCGCCGCCGCCGCCCAACGCCGCCGCCGCCGGAGCCCCTCACCGGAGACCTCGCCGGAGGTACCGCGCCGCGTCTCTTTTCTTTTCCTCGGATCATTTTCTTCTAATCGTTCCGATTCTTTTCTTCTCTAAACCGTTCCGGTTTTCTAGATCGGTTTTTCGTTCGGTTTTCTTCTCCGAAACCCTAGATCGGATTCGTTTTCTTTTCCGATTTAGTTGCCTTTGGACCGTTCGCCGGACCGTTCTTCCTAACGAACGTGATCACCGGATTCTTCTAGGTTAACGAACGACCGTTCGTATAACCGTTCTTCTTTCCTTTCTGTCGGATTTATTCCGCGATCGTGATCTCAGATCCGATCTTTGTTCTAGTTTATCTTCTCGCTCGTTTATCGGAATCTGGTGATTCAAGCGCCTGGAGTTTCGTCTCGAAACCGCCGTTCCGTTTAATCAACTTGAACAAGATTTTGCTACCGTAAAATTTGACCTAGTTTCAACTTGCTAGAACCGAGTTGTTTTCTTCCGCCGTTTGTTTTTCGTTCTTTCTTTGCAACCGGAGTTCTTAAGTTGAACTACCTGGTTCGTTCTCTTGTTCGAGTTTTACCTGTGCATTAGATGAGTACTTATTGTGTGCTTGTTGTTTGTCTGCGATAGATTACCCGGATTGCGCCGCCTGTTACTTCGAAACCCTAGGACTCGCGGATCATCAGCAAGGCAAGTAACACTTTGATCATACCTTTTCTACAACCCATGTTTTACTGCATTAGATCAATCCTATCACATTGCATGATTAGGATCTAATTAAATTGTGGGATGGGAAGTAGATGAGGTAGTACCTATTACCTGTATTATTATGAAACCTTGGGAGTTACTTCTATGTTTGCTTATTATGCCATGCTATGCTAGTAGACGTGGATTGGGTGAGTGATATCCATGACAGATGTGAGATTGATAATTTTAATGGTTTATCTAAGGTGGCAACCTAACACACATCTGGGTGGATTGAGGCACCTGATGTCTATCAGGACTTGCCTGTTTTTTTGGACCGCCACCCAGGCTCAAAGGGATCATAAGATCTTTCATACTAGAAACTTCCGTGTGCAACCACATGCTACTATGGGCTCTGGCATAGTTGACTAAGTTGTGCGAACTCTTACGGGGTGGACTAGCAGATGTAGGGGATGTAGGTGTACCGGTCTACCCCACATGTAAGGTGCTAGTGCTTCTGAAAGACTATGTCTCGGTCATCCGTTTCTCAAACACCATGTAGTGCGAGAAAACAAACGGAGGCGATCGAGTCATGTGGGGAAAAGTGCGCAAACCTCTGCAGAGTGTACAAACTAATCATGATTAGCCGTGTCCCCGGTTATGGACAACTTGAGTATCTAGTACTTGAATATCATGTGAATCTCAACATGTTACCTCTAATTAATGTTGTTGGGTTTTAATTATTTTTAATTGGGATTGAGAATGCTGTCAACCATTCTCAATGTTTCACAACCACCATGATAGTTAAATAAATTTATTCCTTTGTAGTAGGGGAAAATTGGCTTTACGCAAAACTGTAACCATAGAGCTTTCCACCAGCCAAATATGCATATAGTATAGCTGTTTCATTCCATTACTCTCTATGTGTTACATTGCCAGCATATTCCATGTGCTGACCCGTTTTCGGGCTGCAACGTTAATGTTGCAGACTTTTCAGACGACGATTGAGGTGCTTTTTGGTCGTGGTTCTATACTCAGTGATGCCGCTGGAGTTGATGGACCCATTTATCTTCTGATTCTTCCGCTGTTATCGATATAATATGGCCTTCAGCCATATTTATTGTAATAAGTTCTTTTGAGCCATCGATGTAATAAGTGTGTGATTGCAACTCTGCTATAAAACCTCGATGTACTGTGTGGTGTCAGCATTACTGATCCAGGGATGACACCGTAGCACAGTAGACGTGATCCATTTGGGTCAGGTCGCTACATATGATTTGCATGTCTCAAGTGATTCAAGATCAAGTGAGTCCAAACGGTCCATTTGCATGGAGTTTCTTCATGCATATACACCAATAGACATGGTTCGCATGTCTCAAACTTTTCAAAACGAGTGAGCCCAAAGATCCATCAACATGGAGCTTCTTCATGCGTTTTATACCGATATGACTTAAGTGGCAGTGCCACAAGTAGGTGGTACTATCATTACTATCTTATATCTTTTGGCATGAACATGTGTATCACTACGATCGAGATTCAATAAACCATTCATTTTAGGTGCAAGACCATTGAAGGTATTATTCAAATAAACAGAGTAACCATTATTCTGCTTAAATGAATAACCGTATTGCGATAGATATAATCCAATCACGTCTATGCTCAACGCAAACACCAAATAAAAATTATTTAGGTTTAACACTAGTCTCGATGGTAGAGGGAGCGTGCGATGCTTGATCATATCAACATTGGAAACACTTCCAACACATATCGTCAGCTCACCTTTAGCTAGTCTCCGTTTATTCCATAGCTTTTATTTCGAGTTACTAACACTTAGCAACCAAACCGGTATCTAATACCCTGGTGCTACTAGGAGTACTAGTAAAGTACACATCAACACAATGTATATCCAATATACTTCTATCGACCTTGCCAGCCTTCTTATCTACCAAGTATCTAGGGTAATTCTGCTCTAGTGGTTGTTCCCCTTATTACAGAAGCACTTAGTCTCGGGTTTGGGTTCAACCTTGGGTTTCTTCACTAGAGCAGCAGCTGAATTGCCGTTTCATGAAGTATCCCTTCTTGCCCTTGCCCTTCTTGAAACTAGTGGTTTCACCAACCATCAACAATTGATGCTCCTTCTTGATTTCTACTTTGGTGTCAAACATCGCGAATATCTCAAGGATCATCATATATGTCCCTAATATATTATAGTTCATCACGAAGCTCTAGCAGCTTGGTGGTAATGACTTCGGAGAAACATCACTATCTTATCTGGAAGATCAACTCCCACTCGATTCAAATGATTGTTGTACTCAGACAATCTGAGCACAAGCTCAACAATTGAGCTTTTCTCCCTTAGTTTGCAGGCTAAGAAAATCGTCGGAGGTCTTATACCTCTTGACGTGGGCACGAGCCTGAAATCCCAATTTCAGCCCTCGAAGCATCTCATATGTTTCGCGACGTTTCAAAACGTCTTCGGTGCCTCAACTCTGAACCGTTTAGCATTACGCACTGAACTATCATGTAGTCATCAAAACGTGTATGTCAGATGTTCGCAACATCCACAGACGACGTTCGAGGTTCAGCACACTGAGCGGTGCATTAAGGACACAAGCCTTCTATGAAGCAATGAGGACAATCCTCAGTTTACGGACCTAGTCCACTTAATTGCTACTATCAACTTTCAACTAATTTTTCTCTAGGAACATAACTAAACAGTAGAACTAAAGCGCGAGCTACGACATAATTTGCGAAGACCTTTTGACTATGTTCAGGATAATTTAGTTCATCTTATGAACTCCCACTCAGATAGACATCCCTCTAGTCATCTAAGTGATTACATGATCCGAGTCAACTAGGCCGTGTCCGATCATCACGTGAGACGGACTAGTCAACATCGGTGAACATCTTCATGCTGATCGTATCTACCATACGACTCATGCTCGACCTTTCGGTCTTCTGTGTTCCGAGGCCATGTCTGTACACATGCTAGGCTCGTCAAGTCAACCTAAGTGTTTGCATGTGTAAATCTGTCTTACACCCATTGTATGTGAACGTTGGAATCAAACACCCGATCATCACGTGGTGCTTTGAAACAACGAACTGTCGCAATGGTGCACAGTTAGGGGGAACACCTTCTTGAAATTTTAATGAGGGATCATCTTATTTACTACCGTTGTTCTAAGCAAACAAGATGCATAAACATGATAAACATCACATGCAATCAAATAGTGACATGATATGGCCAATATCATATTGCTCCTTTTGATCTCCATCTTCGGGGCTCCATGATCATCATCGTCACCGGCATGACACCATGATCTCCATCATCATGATCTCCATCATCGTGTCTTCTTGAAGTTGTCTCGTCAACTATTACTTCTACTACTACAGCTAACGGTTAGCAATAAAGTAAAGTAATTACATGACGTTTATGTTGACACGCAGGTCATAAATAAATTAAGACAACTCCTATGGCTCCTGCCGGTTGTCATACTCATCGACATGCAAGTCGTGGATTCCTATTACAAGAACATGATCAATCTCATACATCACATATATCATTCATCACATCCTTTTGGCCATATCACATCACATAGCATACCCTGCAAAAACAAGTTAGACGTCCTCTAATTGTTGTTTGCATGTTTTACGTGGCTGCTATGGGTTTCTAGCAAGAACGTTTCTTACCTACGCAAAGACCACAACGTGATATGCCAATTGCTATTTACCCTTCATAAGGACCCTGTTCATCGAATCCGATCCGACTAAAGTGGGAGAGACAGACCCCCGCCAGCCACCTTATGCAACTAGTGCATGTTTGTCGGTGGAACCGGTCTCACGTAAGCGTACGTGTAAGGTTGGTCCGGGCCGCTTCATCCCACGATGCCGCCGAATCAAGATAAGACTAGTAACGACAAGCATATTGAACAAAATCAACGCCCACAACTACTTTGTGTTCTACTCGTGCATAGAATCTACGCAATAGACCTAGCTCATGATGCCACTGTTGGGTAACGTAGCAGAAATTCAAAATTTTCCTACGTGTCACCAAGATCTATCTATGGAGAGACCAGCAATGAGGGGAAGGAGAGTGCATCTACATACCCTTGTAGATCGCTAAGCGGAAGCGTTCAAGAGAACGGGGTTGATGGAGTCGTACTCGTCGTGATCCAAATCACCGGAGATCCTAGTGCCGAACGGACGGCACCTCCGCATTCAACACACGTACAGCCCGACGATGTCTCCCACTCCTTGATCCAGCAAGGAGAGAGGGAGGGGTTGAGGAAGACTCCATCCAGCAGCAGCACAACGGCGTGGTGGTGGTGGAGGAGCGTGGCAATCCTGCAGGGCTTCGCCAAGCACCACGGGAGAGGAGAAGGACTTGGGAGAGGGGAGGGCTGCACCAAAGGCAAAGGTATGGCTGCCCTCCCACCCCCACACATATATATAGGGGCAAGGGAGAGGGGGGGCGTAGCCTTGGCCCTTCCTCCAAGGAAGGGTGCGGCTAGGGAGGAGTCCCTCCTCCCCAAGGCACCTCGGAGGTGCCTTCCCCCTTTAGGACTCTTCCTTTCCTTATCCCTTGGCGCATGGGCCTCTTGGGGCTGGTGCCCTTGGCCCATATAGGCCAAGGCGCACCCCCTTACAGCCCATGTGGCCCCCCGGGGCAGGTGGCCCCACCCGGTGGACCCCCGGGACCCTTCCGGTGGTCCCGGTACAATACCGGTGACCCCGAAACTTGTCCGGTGACCAAAACAGGACTTCCCATATATAAATCTTTACCTCCGGACCATTCCGGAACTCCTCGTGACATCCGGGATCTCATCCGGGACTCCGAACAACATTCGGTAACCACATACAAACTTCCTTTATAACCCTAGCGTCATCGAACCTTAAGTGTGTAGACCCTACGGGTTCGGGAGACATGCAGACATGACCGAGACGTTCTCCGGTCAATAACCAATAGCGGGATCTGGATACCCATGTTGGCTCCCACATGTTCCACGATGATATCATCGGATGAACCACGATGTCAAGGACTTAATCAATCCCGTATACAATTCCCTTTGTCTATCGGTACGATACTTGCCCGAGATTCGATCGTTGGTATCCCGATACCTTGTTCAATCTCGTTACCGGCAAGTCTCTTTACTCGTTCCGTAACACATCATCCCGTGATCAACTCCTTGGTCACATTGTGCACATTATGATGATGTCCTACCGAGTGGGCCCAGAGATACCTCTCCGTCACACGGAGTGACAAATCCCAGTCTCGATTCGTGCCAACCCAACAGACACTTTCGGAGATACCCGTAGTGTACCTTTATAGCCACCCAGTTACGTTGTGACGTTTGGCACACCCAAAGCACTCCTACGGTATCCGGGAGTTGCACAATCTCATGGTCTAAGGAAATGATACTTGACAATAGAAAAGCTTTAGCATACGAACTACACGATCTAGTGCTATGCTTAGGATTGGGTCTTGTCCATCACATCATTCTCCTAATGATGTGATCCCGTTAGCAACGACATCCAATGTCCATGGTCAGGAAACCGTAACCATCTATTGATCAACGAGCTAGTCAACTAGAGGCTTACTAGGGACATGGTGTTGTCTATGTATCCACACATGTATCTGAGTTTCCTATCAATACAATTCTAGCATGGATAATAAACGATTATCATGAACAAGGAAATATAATAATAATCAATTTATTATTGCCTCTAGGGCATATTTCCAACAGATACATAATGTTGAGGACTCAGGGGATGCATCGATGTCAGCGGCACACACCTTAGGAAAATCCAATATGGAGCAATGACAAAGAGAAATCAAGTCATGGGCCTCTTTTCTCTCTTATTGAATTAACTATTTTTTTAATTTTTACTTAGAACATGGAATTTTCTAATTAGACCATGATTTTTTTTAGTTAGATCATGGCAGATTTATTGTTGGTGGCATGGAAAATTGATTTTACACACTATGGGAAATGTGCTTCCCACTACATGGCAAATGTACATAATTTACTTCATTTTACACCTCAAAATTATGCCTTTTGTGTCAAAAATATGGCATTTTTATAAGAAATATTTCCTGCACACTTGGCAAATTCATATTTGTTTTGCCCCCGGAAAGTGGGGTGAACTATTTATAAATTGGCAATGACACATGGAAATTCATGAACTTTGTTTTTTCAAAATTTTGGCAAAACATATTCTGTGTAATATGTAACTGTTGTCAAACCGTTATAAGTTTTTATATAGTCACATGGCATTTTGTATTGCTTCATGAAAAAATAGTTGTAAAATTTAGTCCCAAACATGGCAATTTGTGCATAATGGCATATGGCATGAAAAATTTCACTGCAAAATTCATAGCGCCTTTTTAATCAAATATGTCACTCGCAATTTTTTGAAAACTTTTTGCAAAACAAATTTGGTTTTTTGGCGATGGCGATTATTTAGAGTAAACTACAAAACCTTAGGTATTTGAAACCTTAATCTTGTGATAATTCAAATTAGCTGTTGTTTTTAAGATAGCAAGATTTTGGAATATTTTGCAATCTTGATCGTGCTGGGAGGGATACTCAATGGGCTCTCTCGGCTTAGTTCGGGGTGGTTCTTCTAGCGAACAAAACAACTTGCTTGACCCGTGGGAAAGATAGTTCACTGGTGCCTCCTCAATGGGGTGATCCCGATCGGCGCTTGTGAGCGGCAGTTTGGGCCGGACCACGGTCGCTTCGCTGTTTGTTTTTTTATGTTTCGTTTTCTCTGTTACTGTTTCTATTTATTTTCTCTTTTCCTTTTTTCCTTTTTATTTGCTTTTTGTCTAATATATGAAGGTCATTATGTGTTACATAACTTTTCATCGTATATGAATGATGTCGGTGTACTAGAGTAGGGGTACCCTAATATCCCGAACTTGTGCACGGGCAGTCGCAGCATCCCGTGGCAAGGCTTGCCAGGTGACCGCCAAGGTCCTCCGTGGTTCCTTTGGAGCCATTCAAGGACAAAGTATCCAAGCCAAGGAGACAAGACCCCGGCAAGAGGAGCTTGCCGGGAAGGCCAACCAAGGCATCTCAAGGAACTTGCCGCGACGCGCCACGCGTCCCAGCAAGGCCCGGTGAGCGACAAGCTCCCGGACGCGACAAGACAACGACTGCGGCAAGGCGCTTGCCGCGGCAAGCCACCACTCTGTGCCCGCGCTCCAGCACATCCACCAACGTGTCGCTCTGGGACCCTTCCAGGCGTACATGGCGGGAGGCTGTGCAGCCAGCAATGCGCGGTGGCAAGCGGCGCTGACAAGATTGCCATCGTGGCGAGCGGTGGTGTCCCTGACGGTCCCTTTTGCACTATTTAGGCGACGCAGACGGGCATTTAATGCCCTGGTCCCCTGCCATCAGGGTTAGGTATGATACACTGTAGCAGGTAGCTGTACCAACCGCAACACCTTTCCATTTTTACCCTTGTCTACGTTGCCACCTGTCGGTGACCCCTTAAACCATATAAAAGGAGGCCCATGCGCAACGTAGAGGGGAGGGGGGGAGGAAGAGAACACTCATGCTCGGTCTCGTTAGCTGCTTGGTTGTACTGTAGCACTCCGCGCTCCCGAGCAAGAACCCAATACAAACCACAAAGCAGGAGTAGGGTTTTACGCATCCGTGCGGCCCGAACCTAGGTAAACTGCTCGTGTGCTTCGCCTCGATCCGCTCTTCGTGCGACCCTCGCCCCCGCCGAACCGAAAGGGACTCGGTCCGCCGGTCCCATAGGTGCTCGTGGATTAGTCCCCCGACATCTTTGGCGCGCCAGGTAGGGGGGTCGAGGTTGTGTGAACCAGATACGGCGTTCACACGAGCTAGATCTTCATCATCTTCATCGACATGCCGCCGAAGAAGAAGGCTTCGGAGGCGGCTGCTCCGTCCGCGCCGAACCCACCATCGCCGGAGCAAACGGCTGATGGGGCAGACGCCGGCGGAAGAACGGGCGTCGACGAGGGAGCTCACGGTGCTGCCAGGTCCAAGGACAAGGCTGCGCTGCCCATCAGCGGCGTAGCCGGCTCCCACAACGACCGGGCGCACTCCAAGACCTCGGCGTCCGTACATGCACCGCGCCCATCTCAGGAGGCGCGGGGCCGGCAGCGTCATGGTACTCACGGTACCATGCGTTTGCTGGACCAAGATCGAGCTGGTGGATCTCGGAGTGCTCAAGACCAGCATGCACGCCAACATGCTGGCACGAGCGAGGCACGGTCGCCTGGATGGGATACTGCTCCTTCTAACATAGTTAGAAGTCCGAGCATATCCCGCTCCTCGCACCGTCCGCCACCGCCACCCGCCACTACAGCAGAAGCTTTGGCGCGAGCTCAACTGCTCCTGGACTACCCTCCAACGGCAGACAAGATCGATGACTGGAGGGCCACCATTCAGAGTCTCATCGGCTTCGCCAACGGCGACACTCAACGGCAGCCGAGCACGTCGCAGCCGCGGCAAGTCAGCCAGGCACGAGCCGGTGGCGACAAGACCGGTGGGGGTGCAACCACTGTGCACTCTCCGCCCCGAAGGCCAAGATCGCCGACTCGCCGGATCCACCTCGACAGCGACTCCACCGCGTCATCAGATCCACGAGCTCGTCGCGATCAGCGCCAAGTTCTTCACGAACGACAGCAAGAAGACGCTCGTACTCGCATCGAGCGCCGAAGAGAAGCGCGACGTCAATTGGACCAGCGCGCTGGGCCCTCTGTCGACATGCATGCGCCAGGGGAACCAGGCGACTTGCCGTACGCGGTAGGTTGCCCTGCGTTTACTCGTGAGCTGCGGCAAGTCCAGTGGCCCAGCACGAAGAATTTCAAGCCAGACGTACCAGAGAAGTACGACGGCAAGTCGCATCCGTCGGAGTTCCTCAGCATCTACACCATCGCGGTGCAGGCTGCCGGGGGGCGGGACGACAAGATCCTTGCCAACTACTTCCCGCTGGTGCTCAAGCCCAACGTCAGGTCCTGGCTCATGCACTTGCCGGACAACTCCATATCCTCTTGGGCAGACCTATGCCATCAGTTTGTCGGCGCCTTTACAGGCGGCCACAAACCTCATGGCCAAGAGAGTGACCTTCATATGCTCGCCCAGAAGGAAGGAGAGCCCCTGCGCAAGTACATTCAGAGATTCAGCCGTGTACAGCACAACATCCCAGATGTCCACCCTGCCACGCTCATCAGCGCGTTCCATCAGAACGTGCGTAACCGCAGGATGCGGGAGGAGATGGCGATGTGCAAGATCAGAGACGTCAGTGAGCTGTATGCCCTGGCCGACAAGTGTGCACGTGCTGAGGAAGGGAGGAAACTCCCCGGAGAGAATACAGGAGCAGGAGGATCTGACAGCGAGGATGCTGCCCCGACAAAGAAAAACCGGCGGCGGAACAACAGGAAAAAGAAAGGCAAAGATGTGCTAGTCATTGAGCAGGCCGGCAACGAAGGTGGCGCCAAGAAAGCCAAAGCTGGTAGCTCCAGCAAGGAGATTGCCGCATGCACCAACTGCCAGACTGTGGCGGTCGCCGACAAGCAGGACGGCACCGACAAGCAGTACTACAAGATCCACCGCACCAAGGGCCATGACCTCCAGAGCTGCAAGAAGGTCGAGCAGCTTGTCCAGCAGCAAAAGGCTGAATACGAGCGACGCGACAAGGAGAGGTCCCAAGGAGGCGCTGGAGAATCCGGCAAGAAGCGCGCCGGCCGGGGAGGACGCCGCGGCAAGGAGACAGACCTCCCCGCGGCCGCGACAAGGATGAAGATGACGACGACGACGAAGACATGGATGGTGTCGAGACCAGTGAGCAGGAGTTCCAGAAAGCCACAGAGGTCTTGTGCATTGACGGCGGTGCTTCTCTGCATACTTCGCACCGCCAACTCAAGCAGTGGGTGCGGGAAGTCAATGCGGCGGAACCACATGTCGAGTCACGCAAGCTTCTGAAATGGTCTAGCACGCCTATCATCTTTGATATTGAGGACCACCCTGATCGCACAACTGCGGTCGGGTGCTTGCCGATGTTGGTTTCACCAACTATCCGCAACCTCAAGGTCACTAAGATGCTAGTTGACGGCGGGGCCGGCTTGAACCTGATCTCCTCCGCTGTACTCCAGAAACTCCAGATCCCTGACAGCGAGCTTGAAGAGACCGGCACATTCCAAGGAATCAACCTAGGAAGGAGCAAGCCGAAGGGGAAGGTCACGTTGCCAGTAACATTTGGCAGCGAGGTGAACTTCAGGACTGAGAGGGTCACTTTTGACGTTGCCGATTTTCCATTGCCTTACAATGGGATACTCGGCCGTCCAGCACTCGCCAAGTTCATGGCAGCCTCTCACTACGCATACAACATGCTGAAGATGCCAGGCCCGATAAGCGTCATCTCTGTCCCTGGCGACAAGAAGGATGCTCTTATCTGCGCCGACAAGATCTACCGGGAAGCGGCAGCCGCAACAGATCGCAAGTCACCTGCCGTTGAAGCTCCCGGGGGGAAGAAGAAGACCAAGTCCGGCAAGAGTTCTGATGCCCACTCCGGCAAGCGCACCTCTTCGGAGTGTTGCGCTGCCGTCGAGGACGCACCATCGAGCTCCACCGGCAAGTGTAAGAAGACAATGGCAGCTCTACCAGAGACCAAGAAGGTGTCCGCCAAGGAGGACGGCACTGGTGGTACCTTCACCATCAGTGCCACTCTCGACCCAAAATAGGAAAGCGCGCTCATTGCTTTCCTGTGGGCGAACGTCGACGTGTTTGCGTGGCAACCGTCTGACATCCCCGGTGTACCCAGGAAAGTAATTGAGCACCATCTTGCCGTTTTTCCTCATGCGCGGCCCGTCAAGCAGAAGGTCAGGAAGCAAGCAGTGGAGCGCCAAGAATTCATCGCAGAAGAGATCAAGAAGTTGGAAGCAGCAGGCCTTGTCAGAGGAGTGCTCCATCCTACGTGGTTGGCCAATCCTGTAGTCGTGCGCAAGACGAATGGGAAATGGAGACTTTGTATCGACTTTACCGATGTTAACAAAGCTTGTCCCAAAGACCCATTTCCTTTGCCGTGCATTGACCAGATTGTTGACTCCACGGCCGGATGTGACTTGCTTTCATTTCTTGACGCATACTCAGGATACCATCAGATCTTCATGGCAGAAGAGGATGAGGAGAAGACCGCATTCATCACTTCATGTGGCACGTACTGTTTCATACGGATGCCTTTCGGTTTAAAAAATGTTGGTTCAACATTTGCAAGGGTAGTCCATGTCGCTCTTGAGCCACAAATACACAGAAATGTGGAAGCCTACATGGATGACATAGTGGTCAAGAGCAAGGACAAGGCAACTCTGATTCAAGATTTAGATAAGACCTTTGCAAATCTGCGCAAGATCAGCCTCAAGCTCAACCCCGAGAAGTGTGTGTTTGGAGTCCCCTCCGGCAAGCTTCTCGGGTTCTTCGTGTCTCAGCGGGGAATCGAAGCCAATCCCGACAAGATCAAGGCCATTGAGCAGATTGAAGCACCAAAGCGCGTCAAGGATGTACAAAGACTTGCCGGTTGCGTGGCTGCTCTCGGTAGGTTTATCTCTAGGTCTGCTGAGCGCGCCCTGCCATTTTTCAAAATATTGAAAAAGGCAGGTCCAATGAAATGGACTCCGGAAGCGGAGGCTGCGCTGCAAGACTTGAAGAGATACCTGTCCTCCACTCCAACACTTGTCGCACCTAAGCCACAAGAGAAGTTGCTGCTGTATATAGCGGCAACCAATCAAGTGGTTAGTGCTGCGTTAGTAGCAGAGAGGGAGGCAGATGACGAGCCAGCAACCACGGCAGGCGCATCCAGCGACAAGCAGGGGGCTTCCCCGACAAGCTCTGGTCCCGACAAGGATGGATCTGCGCAGACGCGCGAGGAGATACAGAAGAGACTGGTACAGCGCCCAGTTTACTTTGTCAGTTCCCTTCTGTAGGGGGCTAGGTCAAGGTACTCTGGCGTGCAGAAATTGCTTTTCGGCCTTCTCATGGCCTCGAGAAAGCTGCGCCATTACTTCCAAGCACATGAGATCACAGTTGTCACTCGTTTTCCGCTGAAGAGGATACTACAGAATCCAGAAGCGACAGGCAGGATTGTTGAGTGGGCACTGGAACTGTCAAGCTTTGGCCTCAAGTTTGAGAGTACTTCAACTATCCAAAGCAGAGCATTGGCAGAATTCATAGCAGAATGGACGCCAACACCAGATGAAGAAATTCCAGAAACGAGCATCCCCGTCGAGGAAGCAAGCAAAGAGTGGCTGATGTACTTTGATGGTGCCTTTTCGCTGCAAGGCGCCGGCGCTGGCGTGCTGCTTGTCGCACCCACCGGAGAGCACCTCAAGTACGTAGTCCAGATGCACTTTCCCAAGGAGCAAGCAACAAACAATACGGCAGAGTATGAAGGCTTGCTTGCCGGTCTCAGGATCGCGGCAGACCTTGGGATCAAGAAGCTCATTGTCAGGGGTGACTCGCAGCTTGTCGTCCGCCAAGTGAACAAGAGCTATCAGAGTCCATTGATGGAAGCCTACGTCGACGAAGTGAGAAAGCTAGAAGAGCACTTTGACGGCCTACAGATGGAGCATGTTCCAAGAGCTCAGAACGCCATTGCCGATGGCCTATCAAAGTGCGCCGCACTTAAGTTACCTGTGGAACTAGGGATCTTTGTGCTCAAGCTGACTCAACCGTCTGTAACGCCATCAAATGGACAGAGCAAGAAGAGGAAGTTGATTTCTGGTGACTATTTTCCGGCAGAGCTTCCCGAAGCCGCCGCCAAGAAGGTCCCCAAGATCAACGCCAAGAGCGCTGAGGAGCAGTCTGCTCCGGCAAGCCCTAGGGTTTGTTCCATTGAAGCAGAAGCTCCCGACAAGTTTTGCTCCGGCAAGCTTGCCGGGGAACGTAAAGCTCCGGCAGAGCCGCAGGTTCTCGCCGTAGAAGCGGATGTTCCCGCAGCAGCAGATTTGCCTTTAGTCCTTGTTGTCGAGCCACAAGCTCCAGCATGGACACAGCAGATTGTCCGTTTCCTTCGGACAGGAGAACTTCCCGAAGAGCAAGAAGAAGCGGAAAGAGTAGCCCGGCAGTCAAGTATGTACCAGTTTGTTGACAACACACTATACAGAAGAAGACTCAACGGTGTGAAATTGAAGTGTATTCACCGGGAAGACGGACAAAAGCTGTTGGCAGAGATACATGGAGGCATATGTGGTCACCACATTGGTGCAAGAGCACTTGCCGGCAAAGCATTCCGGCAAGGTTTCTTTTGGCCGACAGCCCTCCAGGATGCAACTGCACAAGTAACCAAGTGTGAAGCGTGCCAGTTCCATTCCAAGCAGATACACCAACCAGCTCAAGCTCTCCAGACGATCCCTTTATCCTGGCCATTTTCGGTCTGGGGGCTCGACATCCTCGGCCCCTTTCCCCGAGCAATCGGGGGCTTTGAGTACTTGTACGTTGCAATCGACAAGTTCACAAAGTGGCCGGAAGTGGAAGCAGTGAGGAAGGTGACAGCACAGTCAGTAGACAAGTTCTTCAGGTCGATTGTTTGCCGCTTTGGGATCCCTAACAGGATAATCACCGACAACGGTACGCAATTCACGAGCCGCACCTTCATGCAGTACGTCCAAGATCTTGGCGCCAAGGTCTGCTTCGCTTCTGTTGCTCACCCGAGAAGCAACGGTCAAGCGGAGAGGGCAAATGCTGAAGTGCTGCGTGGGCTCAAGACAAGGACTTTCGACAGGCTGCACAAGTGCGGAAGAAACTGGATCGAGGAGCTGCCGGTAGTTCTTTGGTCGATCAGGACGACGCCAACTCGAGCCACTGGCCAGACACCTTTCGCTCTAGTCTATGGAGCAGAGGCAGTTCTCCCCACGGAACTCGTATACGGGTCACCTCGAGTGCTCGCTTATGATGAGCTTGAGCAAGAGCAGCTGCGACAAGATGACGCGCTACTCCTTGGGGAAGACCGTCTTCAGGCTGCTGTACGAGCTGCTCGCTACCAGCAAGCTTTGCGCCGCTACTATAACCGCAAAGTTAACGCTAGAAGTCTCGAGGAAGGCGACCTTGTTCTTCGGCGTGTTTAGTCCGCCAAGAATTCCAACAAGTTGACGCCGAAGTGGGAAGGCCCTTACCGGGTGAAACGAGTCACTAGGCCAGGCGTTGTCCGCCTTGAGACCGAAGATAGCATTCCGGTGAGCAATTCCTGGAACATTGAGCATCTTCGTAAGTTTTACCCGTAAGGCGCGATTGCCGGAACCTGTTCCGGCAACCACCTTTTGTACAAGTCTTGCCGCTGTTGCATGTAATCCTTTGTACAAAGCCGGGCGCAGACCCCGTGCATAAGTAAAGCTCGTATGCTCCGCACATCTTGTCAATTTCATGCTTTCTATTTTTTGCATATGTGATCTGACACTTTGTGCAGCACCTACTCCCCGGTAAGCAATAACGAGACGTAAGGCTCCATATCTTTATTTTCTCCTCTTTCTTTTTTCTCAAGGAAAGGAAGGTTCCCTCGCCCACAAGTTTGCCGGGGGGAAAGGAGAAGATAATGGTATGGACCAGGCGTTGTTCAAGAAAGTTTCGCCTTACCGGGAAGCAAACAATAGAAAAGCTAAGTTGCCAAAGTTTGAGCAATCAGATTTTTAAAATTTTTAAGTTATCTCCCTTGAACGACCGCACTTTGTATAGAAAACCTGTGCGCGGAGGAACCAACTCGTAGCTAGTTGCGCCCTTACTTTGTTTCGAGTCCGCTCAACAACTTAAGTGAGCTGCGACTAGTTGCGACAAGGTTTTTTGTCGGTAGCGGCACCGCCAGCAGGCTGCTGACGTCCCGCACTCAGCACTCGCGGCTAAGGTGCCTGCACCGGCAAGTTCCCTAAAAGCGTAGGGCAAAAACATACAAAGGGAGGAATCAAGTAAAGGGAATAACATTGCAATCATTACCCGGAATAGAGTTATATTACAAGGTAGCTTGTCGCGGCTCTAACAGATTGTTCTCATAACATGACAAGCAGCGACAAGAAAAGAAGAAAACGGGCAGCCTAGTCTACGCGATCGCCCTCAATCCTCTTGATCCCGCTCACCTTGTCCATAATGGGTGCGACAAGGGTCTTGAGCGCCTTCAGATCAGCATCCGGCGGCAGGGTCTTGAGGACGTTGGTGAGGTTGAGGCCCGGGTTGCGGAAGGCCACCTTCACCAACACCTTTTGAAGAGCTCCCACGCAGATCTTGCGCGACTCGTCGGCGAGCTGCTTTGGGATCTTCTCCCGGAGCCGCTGGAGGGCCGTCGCCATGCCTTTGAAGGACAAGGTGAGCTTGGCGCTGGGTTGGAGGTTCTCATCAGAGGGATGCCCGAAATCCTCCACCCCCAGCTGCGCCAGCTCCCTATCGATATCCGCGGCAGCATTCATGAGACCCTCCGTCCAGTGCTCCACATTCTCCCTAAAAGCATTCTGGGCGGCGGCAGCACTCGCCTGCAACGCCTTGTCGGCCTTGATCTCCTCCTTCAAGGCCACCTCCTGCTCCCTGGCGCCGTCCAGTGTCTTGGTCAAAGTGGTCAGCTTCAACTCAAGATCTGCGTTGGAGTCCTTGGCGGCGCTAAGCTCTTTGCCCTTCTCGGCGAGACGAACCTGCAGCTCTGAGTTGCTGTGGGCGTCCTTCTCTCGCTCACGCTTGAGCGCGGCAAGCTCTTCACCACTCGCCTTGAGATCGGCCTCCAGCTGCGCCACCTTCGTCTCCAGCTCCTTCTTGGCGGCCTCGGCAACTGCGGCAGCATCCTCTGCTTGCTTAAGGGCTCTGCCGAATTTTTGCTCACGCGCGGCAAGCTCCTCCTCGTGGCTGTCGAGGTTAACTTTCCGCTGCACCAGCTCGCCCTCCTGCGCAGACAGCTTCTCAGCGGCAAGCCGCTGTTGCTCTTCAACTTCGGCCTTTTCGAGGAAGAAGGCCTTCTGCTCTTCGGCGAGTTGCTCTCGCTCCTCTGCCAGGGACCGGAGAGCTTCCTGGTTGAGACCCCGGAGCTCCTACGCGCGCTTCTCGATGTCCGCTCCCGCCTTCGCGACAAGCGCCTCGCGGGATTCCAGCTTGGCTTGCCGCACGCGGTAGAGCGACAACAGCTTCCGCAGCAGCCGCTCCTCCTCAGGCTCGCCGCTGCTGCTGCTCGGCGCATCAACTAGCGTCAGCCCAGCGGAGGTGAGCACCTCTCCATCAAAGCTCTCTCCCTCGACCAGCGCCCTGGAGCTTGACGCCCAGGGGAGGTTGATGAAGACGTCATCGCCGGCCTTCAAGTAGACGCCTGGCTGGGGCTCTTCGGAGCCTGGCGCTGCGGCAGCGGCGGACGGGTCGGCGGTCGACGTAGCGCCTGGCGCTCCTGCGGCCTCAGGGCCGTCAGTGCGATCGCCAGACCCCTCGCCAGCTGCTGCGGCGGCAGCTTTGGCGGCCTCGTCGCCGGCGGGATCATCAGCGTCGGCTGCTTCTTCAGTGGCAGCGGCGTAGTCGGCAGCAACCTCGGTCTCCGTCGGCTCCCCAGCAGATGGGTCTGATGGCCGGAAAAGTGAGAAAAGTCAAGCAAATACCCAAAAAGAAGAAGAACCCAAGGGAAGCTTTGAAGAGAAGATTACCTGTACTGGGTTCGGCAGTCGTAGTCTCCGCCGCCGGGGGGACGCCGGTGCTGTCCCTTGCCGGAGAACTCTCCCTTGCCGGAGGACTCTCCCTTGGCATTTCGGGGGCGGCCTCCGGGCGCTCCTGGTGGGGCTGCTCTGCTCCTACACAAACCAACAGTCAGATGTCAGCAAAGAAAGAGTATCCATGCGCGCCTAACAACGAAAAGCGAACCATATACTTACGCTGGGGGCTGCTCTGGAGAATAGTTGCCGGGTCCGGCAAGGTTGTCTCGGACGCACCCCCTGCTGTCGCGGTGGGTTCATCCTCGATGACAATCACCGGGACCTTGGCTCTCTTCGCTGCTCTCTGGGCCAGAGTCCTAAAAAGGAATAAGTTCAGAGTAAAGCAAATGAGATACAAGACAAAACAGCAAGAATTGAAGAACTACAAGTACAACAAGAGAATCTTACTCTTCTTCTTCCTCGTCGGAGCTGAACGCGGAGAAGTCGAAGTCCGACTCACGTCCGGCGCGAGGAGGCGGAGGAGTAGTTTCCCTTGGCCGCTTAGCGGGAACAGTGGCGGTGGTCTGAGACGACCCCGCTCCGGCTGCCGCCGCGGCGTGAGAAGCGGCAGGAGCAGAAGCGGTGGTCCGGGTGGACCCCGCTCCAGTTGCCGCAGCAGTGTGAGGTGCTCCCGCGGCAACAGTGCTTGCCGCGGTGGAGCGTGTCGCGCGGCGCGGCGACTGTTGACTCGCCCGCCGCCCCGCTACGTCCCCGGCCTTGCGGAGACGCCTTCTTGGTGGGGATGGAGGCTCTGCTTGCGGCGAGCTGCCTGAAGATGAGGAGGAAGAGGAGTTCATCTCCAGCGAGCCACTCGTATCCTCGGCGGGCTCGCTCGACTCGACGTCATGCCCGGCAAGCTCTTTCTCGCCGACGAGCTCCTCTCGCTCGGCACGGCTTGCCGCCTCTGCTGCCTCTGCCTCCTCCACGGTGAATCCAAATTCGCCCGCGGCTGCGGCTGCCGCCGCCTCTTCCAGCCTAGTGGCGATACGTGTCATCTCCGCATCGGTGGTGTCGCAGGTCAGGCTATTCTTTTCGTCGAAGCGGACCGGCACTTCTACCAAGCCGTCAAAGAACTCCTGCACGACGTCGTCTGCAGGCTCTTGCCAAGTTGGGACAATTCCATGCGAATCGCACAGCGGCATCATTGCGCGGATGCGGTCGAGCGCGGAGTTGTTGCACAGCGGAACGACACCCTTCGGCAACCTGAACACTTCGGGATGTTGAGGGTAGCAACCGGCGAATGGGCGAACTACCCCTGTTTCCCATGCTTATAAAGAGGGAGGGGGGACGTTCCGCCTTTCCGAATAAAGAAACCACCCACGATCTCTCCCACGACGCCGCATTCAACGCGTGCCGTTCGGGGAGGGCACGGTGGATACGGGGAGAGATACGGCGTAACCCAGGCCGCGCGTGCCCGTGCCCTGTTTTGGGCCTGGCCCAACAGTGCTCGGCACCGTGTATGGCCCAGGCCCGGGGGCTCCTGTCGGTGTACTAGAGTAGGGGTACCCTAGTATCCCGAACTTGTGCACGGGCAGTCGCAGCATCCCGCGGCAAGGCTTGCCGGGTGACCGCCAAGGTCCTCCGTGGTTCCTTTGGAGCCATTCAAGGACAAAGTATCCAAGCCAAGGAGACAAGACCCCGGCAAGAGGAGCTTGCCGGGAAGGCCAACCAAGGCATCTCAAGGAACTTGCCGCGACGCGCCACGCGTCCCGGCAAGGCCCGGTGAGCGACAAGCTCCCGGACGCGACAAGACAACGACCGCGGCAAGGCGCTTGCCGCGGCAAGCCACCACTCTGTGCCCGCGCTCCAGCACATCCACCAACGTGTCGCTCTGGGACCCTTCCAGGCGTACGTGGCGGGAGGCTGTGCAGCCAGCAGTGCGCGGTGGCAAGCAGCGCTGACAAGATTGCCATCGTGGCGAGCGGTGGTGTCCCTGACGGTCCCTTTTGCACTATTTAGGCGACGCAGACGGGCATTTAATGCCCTGGTCCCCTGCCGTCAGGGTTAGGTATGATACACTGTAGCAGGTAGCTGTACCAACCGCAACACCTTTCCATTTTTACCCTTGTCTACGTTGCCACCTGTCGGTGACCCCTTGAAGCATATAAAAGGAGGCCCATGCGCAACGTAGAGGGGAGGGGGGAGGAAGAGAACACTCACGCTCGGTCTCGTTAGCTGCTTGGGTGTACTGTAGCACTCCGCGCTCCCGAGCAAGAACCCAATACAAACCACAAAGCAGGAGTAGGGTTTTACGCATCCGTGCGGCCCGAACCTGGTTAAACTGCTCGTGTGCTTCGCCTCGATCCGCTCTTCGTGCGACCCTCGCCCCCGCCGAACCGAAAGGGACTCGGTCCGCCGGTCCCATAGGTGCTCGTGGATTAGTCCCCCGACAAATGAAATGTTCACAGTATACTACAAAAAGTTCACCATGCATTATAAAATTGCGCATCATGTATTTGAATTTTTTCAATGAATATACAAATTTTCACAGTGTGTTTTGAAATTTTTTCAGTGTATATTATTTAAATGTTTAATGTATATGAAACAATTGTTCAACGTATATTACAAAATGTTCAATGGGTATTAGAAAATTTGTTCAATGTATATATTCCTATTTTATAGAAAATATTAAGCACATGGCATTTGGTATTGGTTCATGGAGAAAGTAGAGAGAAAATGTAGTCACAAACATGGCATGCATATCTCATGAAACATTTTACTGCAAAATTCATAAGTTCTTTTTTGTAATCCAATATGCCAGTCACAATTTTTTGAAAACCTTTTGTAGAGAGTTTTTTTGGCGATGGCGATAATTTAGAGTAAAATTACGTCACCTTATTTAGGTATCCGAAACGTTGATCTAGTGATAATTCAAATTTGCTGTTGTTTTTAAGATGGCATTTTTTTAATTTGTTTGCAAAATGTTTATCATACTGGGAGGCATACTAAATGGGCAAAGGAGCGATTCCCCAGTGGGGAAGATAGTTCACTAGTACCTCCTAATAGGGGTGATCCCTATTTGTGGCTTCGCTGAAGCACGGCCTCCTGATGCCCCAGTTTGGGCCAGCCCACGCTCACTTTGTTGTTTCTTCTTTTTTATGTTTCTTTTTTTCAGTTCCAGTTTCTATTTCTTTTGTGGCTTCTTTTTTTATGTTTCTTCATGGAGACATAATGTTGAGGAGTGAGGGGATGCATGGATGTCGGCGGCGCACACCTTAGGAAAATCCAATGTGGAGCAATGACAAAGAGAAATCAAGTCATGGCCCCCCTTTTATCTCTTATTGAATTAACTATTTTTCTATTTTTACTTAGACCATGGAATTTTTTTAATTAGACCATGATTGTTTTCATTAGATCATGGTAGTTTTATTGTTGGTGGCGTGGGAAATTTATTTTACACACCATGGGAAATGTGCTTTCACTACATGGCAAATGTACATCATTTTACATCATTTTACATCTCAAAATTATACCTTTTGTGTCAAAAAATATGGTATTTTTATAAGAAATATTTTCTGCTCACATGGCAAATTCATATTTGTTTTGCTCCCGCAAAGTGGTGTAAATTATTTATAAATTAGCAATCACATGGGAAATTTATGAATTTTGTTTTTTCAAAATTTTGGGAAAACTTATTTTTGTGTAATATGTAATTGTAACATGTCAAACTGTTATAATTTTTTGTATTGTCACATGGTATGTTGTATTGCTTCATGAAAAAATAGAGGAAAAATGTAGTCACAAACATGGCAATTCATGCATAATGGCATATGGCATGAAACATTTCACTGCAAAATTCATCGAGTCTTTTTTTAATCAAACATGTCACTCGCAATTTTTTGAAAACTTTTTGTAGAGTAAATTTGGTTTTTTGGTGATGGCAATTATTTAGAGTAAATTACAAAACCTTAAGTATATGAAACCTTAATATGGTGATAACTCAAATTAGCTATTGTTTTTAAGATGGGAAACTTTTGGAATTTTTTGCAATCTTGATCATGCTGGGAGGGATAGTAAATGGGCTGTCTTGGCCTAGTTCGGGGTGGTTCTTCTAGCGAACGAAGCAATTTGCTCGACCCGTGGGGAAAAATAGTTCACTGGTGCCTCCACAATGGGGCGATTCCTATTTGACGCTCATGAGTGGCAGTTTAGGCCGGCTATGGTCGCATCGCTGTTTTGTTTTTATGTTTCTTTTTCTCTGTTTCTCTTTCTATTTATTTTCTCTTATTTCTCTTTTTCCTTTTTTCATATTTTTTTGTCTATTATATGAAGTTCATTGCGTGTTACAAAATGTAGTCATCGTATGTAAATGAAATGTCCATGGTATACTACAAAAAGTTCACCATGCATTATAAAATTGTTCATCGTATATTTGAATTTCTTCGATGAATATACAAATTTTCACTATGTGTTTTGAAATTTGTTCAGGTTATATTACGCAAATGTTCAATGTGTATGGAAAAATTGTTCAACATATATTACAAAATATTCAATGGGTATTAAAAAATGGTTCAATGTTTATACATATTTTATGGAAAATGTTAATCATGTGGCATTTGGTATTGGTTCATGGAGAAACTAGAGAGAAAATGTAGTCACAAACATGGCATGCATATGTCATGAAACATTTTACTGCAAAATTCATAAATTATTTTTTCTAATCCAATATGCCAGTCACAATTTTTTGAAAACTTTTTGTAGAGTATTTTTTTTTGGCGATGGAGATTATTTTGAGTCAAATTACGACACTTTATTTAGGTATCCATAACCTTGATCTAGTGATAATTCAAATTAGCTATTGTTCTGAAGATGGCAAAATTTTCAATTTGTTTGCAAAATGTTGATCGTACTGGGAGGCACAGTAAATGGGCAAAAGAGCGGTCCCCCCATAGGGAAGATAGTTCACTAGTGCGTCCTGCATGGGGCGATTCCTATTTCTGGCTTCGCTTAAGAGCGGTCTCCCGACGCCCAAGTTTGGGCCAGCCCATGGTCACTTTGTTGTTTCTTTTTTTTAGTTTCTGTTTCTGTTTCTATTTATTTTATTTTATTTTTATTTTTTACTTGTCCTTTTTTCTTTTCTTTTTTGTGCATTATATAAAGTAAATTGTGTGTTACCAATTTTTTTGTAGTATAATAAGAAAATGTTCACGTTATACTACAAATAGTTCACCATCCATTATAAAAATGTCCGTCGTATATTTCAAATTGTTCTGGTTTAAATATTATGAAAATGTTCGATGTGTACTCAAAAAAATTTGAACATATATTAAATTCTTTAATGCATATTAAAAAATTGCTCAACGTATATATATTCATATTTTCTGAAAAAATTCACTGTATATTAAACATACTAATATAATGAAAAGGCATTGTGTATTAAGAAAATGTTCAACGGATATTAAAAAAATTCAATGTGTGTTTTTAAATAAAATAAAAACCAACCAAAAAATCGGCCCGATATAGTAAACTAGATGATGCCGTATGGGCCACAGAGGCATAATGGACCGGCCCAGTAGGCGCGTGGCTGTTCGAAGCTCCCTCCGTTTATCTGAAATCACTAATTAAAAAGCACTCTTTGCAAAGGTCGTTTCCACCTCCTCAGGTCGCGACAAGTGGCGCACTGCATGCACGCTACTTGTCGCAATCAGTGTGCCACTTATCGCAACTTGGGTATTTTCGTAAACCTCACATCCAAATCTGGAACCGTTTTCACCATTGTATTCATGATGTCAAGATCTTCAACACTATATCACATATTGATAGGTTTCTATGAACTTTTTTCACGAAAAAATGAATAAAAAAAACCGAACATGGAGCAGGTTTTTTTCTGAAGAGGCACAACTGTGCCTCTCGCGGAAGCAAATCCATGCGTCAACGAGAAGTAAATCTGTGCCTCTCGTGAAAGGAAAAAAAATATTTTTCCCTTTTTCAAGAGGCACGACTATGCTTCTCACCGAAGCAAATCCGTGCCTCCGCGATAAGTAAATATATGCGTCTTATGGAAAAAAAGAAAATACAATTTTTTCTCTTTTCTAAGAGGTACGACTGTGCCTCTTGCGGAAGCAAATCCGTGCCTACACGAGAAATAAATCTATGCCTCTCACGAAAGAAAAAAATGCATTTTTTTTCTTTTTCCGAGAGTCACAGCGGAAGCCAAAAAAAGAAAAAAATAATCTAAAAACAGAAAGGCGTACAAAAAGAAAAGAAAAAAAATCTGGAAGGAGAGCCTAGAACACGTCATGTGCCGAGGGCTGAGAGTGCATCAAGTCCACCCAAAATGACCTTTGCGGAGGCTTCTGAAGAAGTACTCGCTGATTAGTTGGTCTCCCTTTTAACGCACGCGGACAGGAGTCTCCCTCCCGAGGGAACGGACGTACGCCGGTTATTGTGGTCCAATGAAAATGCAAAACTTCCCGACATATATAGAGTTCTCATAATACTGTAGGGGGAGAGGCTATCTCGCGCGCGCGGGGCAACTTGCGATTTCAGACAAGGCACACTTGCCCTTTTGAGCAAGTTTGGGGATACCGTTTGAGGTAAATCCGGGCCCCACCTGGGCCCCACTCATTGAAATCAAGGCGGGTGAGGTTAACTTTCACGGAGAGAGAGTATGGAGGGTCCAACGCTGTAGGCGCACATGTGGGCTGATGGGTAAACGTGGGTGGGCCCATCTGTCCTTGGCTTCCGAAATGAGATCGCTCGTTGCAACGATGGCTCGCGAAGGAGCGCTTCCTTACTGTAGGTGCGAGAGCAAGACAAATAGGATGTAACTTTGTCAGAGATGAGATTTTTATTTTTTATTAGAAAAAGGCCAGTTGTCTAATACTCCCTCCGTTCGAAAATACTTGTCATCAAAATGAATAAAAGAGAATGTATCTAAATGTATATTAATTCTAGATACATTCTTTTTTATCCATTTTGATGACAAGTATTTTCGAATGGAGGGAATAGCATCTTCAACAGGCATGCTTCGCCTCGGCGAGATATGATTCTTTTACAAAGTCAAAATAGTCGTCTTGCGCGCGGGAGCGACGAAGAGGTTTTTCAGATGCACAAAAACACAACGTCCAATCCGATGGCCCCATCTGCAGCAGTCAACGCGCACAATTCGGCGCCCTAAATTTGCAGCCCAGGAAATCGCTTTAGCACGTGCACTAAGAGCATCTCCAACAGCCGCGCCAAAAGACGCGCGCGCGGTAAATTGGCTTTATAGCGCGCGCGGGACGTTTACGCGTGCTCCAGCGATGGCGCGAAACTAGCGCGCGGGGGAAACGATTGCGCGCGGGGGAAAAGGCGGCCGCTCGCGCGCTACATTTGGCGCGCCGCGTCCGGCGCGCCTATAAATTACAGCGCCTCCGCCGCTCTCTCCATCGCCCTTTGCCGCTCTCTCCGTCTCTCCATCGCCCCCTGCCGCGCTTTGTCGCCGACACGCCACCACCGCGCCACGATGCCGCCTCGGCGCCGGGGAGGTACGGGCTACCGCGGCGTCCGCGTGCGTCCGTCCGGCACCTACTCCGCCGAGATTCGGTCGGGCGACGGCATGCGGCTCCGTCTCGGAACTTTCAACACCGCCCAGGAGGGCGCCCGCGCGTACGACGCTGCGGCGTGGCGCCTCCTGCGGTCCCGCTAGGACATGAACTTCGCCGACGTGACGACGCGGGAGTGCGCACAGAAGTTGGCGCCTTTCCCGCGGCTTCTCACTGACGAGGATCATCGCAAGCATCGGAGGCGGGAGCATCGTCTCAGGCTGGCCGAGATGGACGAGCAAGCCAAGGCGATGTGGAGTCATCGCTTTCCGGAAGACACCAACGAGGAACAGTTCTTCGCCCAGAGGAGGGCGAAGAGGAGAGAGGAGCGAGCCTACTATCGCGAGGACAAGCGAACGCGGAAGGCTGTCGCTAAATACAACCAAGCGCTAGGAGATGCGTCCTCCTGGAACTCCGACGACGAGCGGTTCCTTGACGCCTACGCTCCAACGTCGGAGGAGGACATCACTGAGACAGAGTCCGAGTCGGACGAGTAGTAGTAGGAGAACTATCAACGAAACCAAATATGTAGTAGGAGAACTATCTACGAAACCAAATATGTAGTAGAAAAAACTGAAATATAGCGCGCCTTCTGGAGCGGCGTGGGCGCGCTTTAATTTGCGGCGGCCGCTGGAGCCAGCGCACCGCTGCGTGCAAAAGCTGGCTAATCCGGCACTGTATCACGACTTTTAGCGCGCGGCGCGTTACGCGGCTGTTGGAGATGCTCTAACGTTTTTTATGCGTGCTCTATTTTACAGCATCTGCTTGAGCGCTGTTTCTTATCTTCGGTGTATAAAAATGGTGATTTTTAGCACGACATTTTTGGCACCTGTTGAAGATGCTCTAAGTTACCAAATGCGCCAAACTATTCCAGGCGGCCGGTAGGCAAACGAAAGGACGTGCGGATCAGATGCATGGTCCCGTGTCCTCCTCCCACAACATGATCAGATGCACGGTCCCGTGTCCTCCTCCCACAACAACAATAATTCATCATGAAGCCAACGAAAGAAGCCATGCGGCTGCTGACTGATCCAACAACCTGTGAGCACGAGGATAGGTTTACGCCATGTTATATACCATCACGCCAGGAGCTCATGGAGCACAGAGCTGCATCTTGTGGCCTTGTGGGTGAGAGAGCCAACTGAAGCGCGCAACAGCAAGGCGAAGCAAGCTCGGTAGCTAGGATGGGGTCCCTGCCGCCGGCGGGCGAGAGGCCGCACGCCGTGATGATGCCGTACCCGGCGCAGGGCCACGTCACGCCGATGCTGAAGCTGGCCAAGCTGCTCCACACCAGGGGCTTCCACGTCACCTTCGTCAACAACGAGTTCAACCACCTCCGCCTGCTGGGCGCGCAGCAGTCGCAGGCCGCCGTGGACAGGCTCTGCAGCCTGCCGGGGTTCCGCTTCGCCACCATCGCCGACGGCCTTCCGCCGTCCGACCTCGAGGCCTCGCGGGACACCCCCGCGCTGATCTACTCCACCATGACCACCTGCCGTCCCAGGTTCAAGGAGCTCGTCGTCAAGCTCAACGAAGAGGCCGAGGCCTCCGGCGGCGCCGTGCCGCCTGTTACCTGCGTGGTGGCCGATAGCATCACGAGCTTCGCCATTAGCGTCGCGCGTGAGCTCGGCCTCCGCTGCGCCGTGCTCTGGACCGCCAGCGCATGTGGTTTCATGGGCTACTACCACTACAAGGATCTACTCGACCGTGGACTCGTCCCTCTCAAAGGTATGTATGGATGTCTCTCTCGACATGCACGACAAAAACAAAAGCTCTCCTCAACTACCGAGGTCTGTTCTTGCTTTTGTTGAAGTGGAGTATGTACCAAGTCTAGCATGTCGTTGTGCACTCCTAAAGCTGTTGCATCTGAAGAATTTAAATTAGTTGCAGACATAGTATTATCTATTATAGAACAATTCAATTGATGGCAACATTACATACTGGTATAATTAATTTGTTGTTGGTGCAGAAGAGGCTCAGTTGAGCAATGGATACTTGGACATGATCATCGACTGGATACCGGCGATGCCCAAGGACCTGCGGCTGCGTGACCTCCCGAGCTATTTGCGCACCACGGACCCTGATGACATCATGTTCAACTTCTTCATCCACGAGGTACCCGCCATGTCGCAGGCGTCAGCGGTGGTCATCAACACCTGGGACGAGCTCGACGCGCCCTTGCTTGATGCCATGTCCAAGCTCCTGCCGCCCATCTACACGGCGGGGCCACTCCATTTGACGGCTCGCAACAATGTGCCGGAGGAGAGCCCTATCTCCAGCATTGGGTCCAACCTGTGGAAGGAGCAGGACGCTCCCGTCCGGTGGCTCGACGGCCGGCCGCCGCGCTCCGTGGTGCACGTCAATTTCGGGAGCACCACGGTGATGTCCAAGGAGCATATGCTGGAGTTCGCGTGGGGGCTGGCCAACACTGGCTACGCCTTCCTATGGAACGTGCGGCCTGACCTCGTCAAGGGCGACGTCAAGGCCGCACTTCCGCCGGAGTTCTATGCGGCAACCGAGGGGCGGAGCATGCTGTCGACGTGGTGCCCGCAGCAGGAGGTGCTGGAACACGAGGCCGTAGGGGTGTTCCTCACACACTCTGGGTGGAACTCATCGCTAGAAGGCATCTGCGGCGGCGTGCCGATGGTGTGCTGGCCCTTCTTCGCGGAGCAGCAGACCAACTGCCGTTTCAAGTGTACGGAGTGGGGCATCGGGATGGAGATTGGGGACGACGTGAGGAGGACCGAGGTGGAGGCCATGATACGGGAGGCCATGGAGGGGGAGCAGGGGCGAGAGATGCGACGACGCGTGCTAGAGCTTCGCCAGAGCGCCGTGGCCTCCGCACGGCGTGACGGAAGATCCATGCGCAATGTTGATAGGCTCATCAAGGAGGTGCTTCTGGCTTGAAACAAGCAAATTAAGCTGGTAAAAATAAATGGTTTGGCGAGTCTGAAGCGTTTATTAAGACGTAACCAACTCCTCTCCATTTGAAAGCTTAAGTCACGTATTGAGTGATAATTTACATGGATTACCAAGATTTGCTACAAAGACGATTGAAATACTTTGGATCGTGATCATGATCATGTATCGCCGTGCGCCTTGAATCCCATATAGAACTAAGATGCACACGACAGTTTAGAGACGATTTTTGGACGATTCGTGTTGATTTCTAGCATAATGCGATCTAATGGATGCTTTTATCTCCCCACAAAAAAAAAGATGCTTTTATCTATCGTGCAGAAATTGTGCACATAGCCGTCGTCTCTCTAGCACTGCTCAATCCCATATGGTCCAAAGTGTAACCAAAATGGTCACGAAATCAGCATGCGGTACAGAATCTAGCGGTAAGAAAATACTTCCTCCATTCGGAAATACTTATCCGAGAAATGAATAAAATAGATGTATTTATATAACTAAATAAGTCTAGATACAATCATTTTTAAGACAAGTATTTTCAGACGGGGGGAATATATCCGCTTTTCATATGGCTATGTAGTTCTGTTCATTGCTTTAACCAAGTCTGGATCTGCTATCTCCGATGCATAGTGTGACATATAGTACAATAAGAGCAAGTGCCTCCAAGATCCCATCGATCCACATAGTGCACAGTTGGCCGTCGACCCCATGTTGCGTGCGTTGAGATGAGCACACAGAACGTGCGACTGGCTTTGTTAACAGAGATATGCGGAAAGTGCGGTTGTAATTCTCGATGTAGGGCCTGTGTTTTTTGGAGGCTTCACGCATGTGCCACCCACTTCGCTGTTTCTCCTATAGGTCACTTCCTTCATTTGAGATTCTAAACTAATTATAGATAAACTAGCTTAGAAACCGAAAACTAGGGAACGCAGCTTAGAGCAAGTACAATAAGATGACATTAGCAGGCTATAAGGACTAGAATATTATATCTTTGCTTAGTTGAAGAAGAGAGAAGAGGAGAGAGAAGTGAGCTCTTAGTTAGTAGTCCGCTGCAATACGAGACCCAAGACGCGTTATGAGGTTGTAAGGTGGGCCAACTTCTAATAAAGTAGTAGACATCTAAAGTTTATTATTGTACATGCCGGCTATGTGGTTGGCTCTAGATGACATGGCAACTTCTTATAGCCGACCGTTGGCTGTATTATTAGAGCAAGTATAATAAGGTACAGTCAGCAGGATGTAAGGATTAAAATATTATATGTTTGCTGAGTTGGATGACAGAGAAAAAGAGAGAAGGAAGGCGGACTGTAGATTAATAGCCGGCCACAACACGTGCTTCAAGAAACAATGTGAGATGTATGGTGGGCCATACATTAATGAAATAGTACTAATTAGTAACTAGCTATTATACATGTTGGCTATAGATGATGTGACAACTTTATATAGCCGATTGTTGGCTATACTATTAGCCATGCTCTTAGGGCATCTCCAACGCGGACCCCATCGGCATATGTTCGGAACGTGTGGTCCGGACTACTTTTGCCATCCAACACGGACATGTATCAGTTTGCTCGGCGATCTGGACGAACCTTTTTCCCGCAAAACAGAGACAAAGTGGGGGAGGGGAGTGTTTGCGTGCGTCCGGACCGCTGCTACATCTGATTTTGACTGCACTGGTCCAACCCCCTCCCTCGCTTGCGCGTGCTTCGCGTCGAAAACAGCCAACGCCGCTCCAGAGCGGCAGTACCACATTCATGCCCGACCAGAGCGGACGCGACCTTTCATTGCCACCGACATTGAAGTAGCGTGCCAGCTGGGAGAGCGCCGCCCATGCCGCTTTCCGATGCACACGACTACTCTGCGTTCAAACGACACCATGGCCGTCCGTCGCCCTACATTAATGCATGTGGTTGCCGAGAAATCTACTCTGGCGCCACCCGTCCATCTGTCTGCCGCCCATCATTGCCATCCACCCGCTATAAAAACTACAACCCCGGTCATAGCCGCAATCATTCTTCTCTGGTCCCTTCCTCCTCACTGCACCACGCCCACCATGTCCTCTAGTGCTTCAAAACCCTCTGGGACGGACTCTCGTCCGAGCAGAAGAAGGAGATAGCCGCCATTGCTGCCGGCTAGCAGGACGGCAGGCAGACGAACGTCGCGACGTCCCAATGTAGGACACGGCTGAGGACGAACGCGCGCTACCCTCCTCGCCGGTGCATGCCGGTATCACCATCGATGAGGCACGTTCCCACTATATGGACATGGCGCGGGAGGAGCGGGAGGCCAAGTTCTGGAGGCACAGGCCGACCAGGCCTAAAACCTTTGTCTCCTCAACGAGCACCGGCAAGCAGAGGGGCAACTCGCCGCCTGCACGGCCATCGCGTCAGACACAGACATGGCGGAGAAGGCGTCGCTGCTCGAGTCCTACTGCTCCGCCTGCGACATCTGTCGTGACCACTAGCGGTACCACCATTATCAGGTGGAGCTACATGCCGCCTATAAGGAGGCGGACAAGGTGGCGGATGAGGTGTTCGGCAAGAGCGACGACAATGACATCCTCGACTCTGCCAAGGCCGCACCCCGCCGCCATGACCACGAAGCCGTCACATTTGCGAGGTCCACCACAGCAAGAAAGAGTAGTGCATGGTAGGTCACCGCTGCTTGGGTCCCAAGAAGGCCACCGCTCTTCCCCTTTGCTGAAGCCAAGCTTGGCGGGCTTAATCGGCCGATTAGCCGCTCAGGCTTCGGTGGTGGAGGCTGCGGACGGAGAGCTAGAGAGCGCCGAGGCGGAACTGGAGAAGGCAAAGGCAACAACCAGAGTTTCAGTTCTCGGGGCTCATGTCGAGCATGAGGATGGGCGCCGGCGATCATTTAGATTAGGTTTAGAATAGGGTTTAGTTAAATAATTGTCCAAAATATAATGAATTTTGTCTGATTTATATGAAAAATATCTGAATTATAACGAATGTTCTTCAATTTATATGTAAATCTGCCATGTTTGCATAAATTTTGCCTGGTCTATTGAAATGCAGTTTGAAATGTGTGCAGACAATATTGGATGACCGCCTCCTGCATCCATATCGACAGACTCGCAATCCAGTCCACATACAGATGTGGAAGAGGATTTACGGGGCAGGGTTAGGCCAACTCCACCGCGCGACCCCAAACGGACATCCGATTTGGCCGGATTTTGTACCTTTAGGTAGGGCAATGTGTTCGTGTCCGGGCCTATCCTTGGATGCGGTGGCCGTGCGGCCAATGCGCGGCCGCATCCGTTTGCCCCATCCTGTCCGCCAGGGCCAAAATGCCCATATTTTCATATCAAAACTAGTTTGCACGTCCAAATATTTGTCTGAAAATAAAAATAGTTTTACAACCTAATTGAAATTGTCTTTAATAAAATAGTTTTACAACCAAATCGAAATTGTCTTGACTGAACATAAAATGAACCAATACATCTATTGGTTTCCAAGGCGATCCCACACGTGCTTAACCAAGTCATTTTGAAAATCCAAATGAGTGCGCCAACCACGCAGCTCACGGTGGAATTGGACAAACTATTCAAATGTGGCTGGTTCTTGGTGCAGGGGCTCAATATTTTCACCTTGATAATAAAATCCTTGGTCGAAGATACTCTCATCACGCTCATCCTCGATGATCATGTTGTGCATGATCACACAAGCAGTCATTGTTGAGGAACGTAGTAATTTCAAAAAATTTCCTACGCACACGCAAGATCATGGTGATGCATAGCAACGAGAGGGGAGAGTGTGATCTACGTACCCTTGTAGATCGACAACGGAAGCGTTTGGTTGATGTAGTCGTACGTCTCCACGGCCCGACCAATCAAGCACCGAAACTACGGCACCTCCGAGTTTTAGCACACGTTCAGCTCGATGACGATCCCCGGCTCCGATCCAGCAGAGTGTCGGGGAAGAGTTCCGTCAGCACGACGGCGTGGTGACGATCTTGATGTACTACTGTCGCAGGGCTTCGCCTAAGCACCGCTACAATATTATCGAGGACTATGGTGGCAGGGGGCACCGCACACGGCTAAGAATATGATCACGTGGATCAACTTGTGTTCCTCTGGGGTGCCCCTGCCTCCGTATATAAAGGCTCAAGGGGGGGGGTGCGGCCGGCCTAGGAGAGGCGCGCCAGGAGGAGTCCTACTCCCTCCGGGAGTAGGATCCCCCCCCAATCCTAGTTGGAATAGGATTCGCGGAGGGGGGGAAAGAGAAAGGGGGGCCGGCCCCCTCTCCTTGTCCTATTCGGACCAAGGGAGGGGAGGGGCGCGCGGCCCATATCAGGCTACCTCTTCTCTTTTACACTAAGGCCCATATAGCTCCCGGGGGGTTCCGGTAACCTCCCGGTACTCCAGTAAAATCCCGATTTCATCCGGAACACTTCCGATATCCAAACATAGGCTTCCAATATATCAATCTTTATGTCTCGACCATTTCGAGACTCCTCGTCATGTCCGTGATCACATCCGGGACTCCGAAAAACCTTCGGTACATCAAAACGTATAAACTCATAATATAACTGTCATCGAAACCTTAAGCGTGCGGACCCTACGGGTTCGAGAACAATGTAGACATGACCGAGACATGTCTCCGGTCAATAACCAATAGCGGGACCTGGATGCCCATATTGGCTCCTACAATTCTACGAAGATCTTTATCGGTCAGACCGCATAACAACATACGTTGTTCCCTTTGTCATCGGTATGTTACTTGCCCGAGATTCGATCGTCGGTATCCAATACCTAGTTCAATCTCATTACCGGCAAGTCTCTTTACTCGTTCCGTAATACATCATCTCGCAACTAACTCATTAGTTGCATTGCTTGCAAGGCTTAAGTGATGTGCATTACCGAGAGGGCCCAGAGATACCTCTCTGACAATCGGAGTGACAAATCCTAATCTCGAAATACGTCAACCCAACATGCACCTTTGGAGACACCTGTAGAGCACCTTTATAATCACCCAGTTACATTGTGACATTTGGTAGCACGCAAAGTGTTCCTCCGGCACACGGGAGTTACATAATCTCATAGTCATAGGAACATGTATAAGTCATGAAGAAAGCAATAGCAACATACTAAATGATCGAGTGCTAAGCTAATGGAATGGGTCATGTCAATCAGATCATTCAACTAATGATGTGATCCCGTTTAATCAAATGACAACTCTTTGTCTATGGTTAGGAAACATAACCATCTTTGATTAACGAACTAGTCAAGTAGAGGCATACTAGTGACACTCTGTTTGTCTATGTATTCACACATGTATTATGTTTCCGGTTAATACAATTCTAGCATGAATAATAAACATTTATCATGAAATAAGGAAATAAATAATAACTTTATTATTGCCTCTAGGGCATATTTCTTTCAGTCTCCCACTTGCACTAGAGTCAATAATCTAGTTCACATCGCTATCTGATTAACACCAATAGTTCACATCTTTATCTGATTGGTTCACATCTCCATGTGACTAACACCCAAAGGGTTTACTAGATTCAATAATCTAGTTCACATCGCTATGTGATTAACACCCAAAGAGTGATCATGTTTTGCTTGTGAGAGAAATTTAGTCAACGGGCCTGTCAAATTCAGATCCGTATGTATTTTGCAAAATTCTATGTCTACAATGCTCTGCATGGAGCTACTCTAGCTAATTGCTCCCACTTTCAATATGTATCCAGATTGAGACTTAGAATCATCTTGGATCAGTGTCAAAAACTTGCATCGACGTAACCCTTTATGACGAACCTTTTTGTCACGTCCATAATCGAGAAACATATCCTTATTTCACTAAGGATAATTCTGACCGCTGTCCAGTGATCTACTCCTAGATCACTATTGTACTCCCTTGCCAAATCAGTGCAGGGTATACAATAGATCTGGTACACAGCATGATATACTTTATAGAACCTATGGCCAAGGCATAGGGAATGACTTTCATTCTCTTTCTATCTTCTGTCGTGGTCGGGCTTTGAGTCTTACTCAACTTCACACCTTGTAATACAGGCAAGAACTCTTTCTTTGACTGCTCCATTTTGAACTAGTTCAAAATCTTGTCAAGGTATGTACTCATTGAAAAAACTTATCAAGCGTCTTGATCTATCTCTATAGATTTTGAAGCTCAATATGTAAGCAGCTTCACCGAAGTCTTTGTTTGAAAAACTCCTTTCAAAACACTCCTTTATGCTTTATAGAATAATTCTACATTATTTCTGATCAACAATATGTCATTAGCATATACTTATCAGAAATGCTGTAGTGCTCCCACTCACTTTCTTGTAAATACAGGCTTCACCGCAAGTCTGTATAAAACTATATGCTTTGATCAACTCATCAAAGCGTATATTCCAACTCTGAGATGCTTGCACCAGTCCACAGATGGATCGCTGGAGCTTGCACATTTTGTTAGCACCTTTCGGATTGACAAAACCTTCTGGTTGCATCATATACAACTCTTCTTTAATAAATCCATTAAGGAATGCAGTTTTGTTTATCCATTTGCCAGATTTCATAAAATGCGGCAATTACTAACATGATTCGGACAAACTCAAGCATAGATACGAGTGAGAAGCTCTCATCATAGTCAACACCTTGAACTTGTCGAAAATCTTTTGCAACAATTCTAGCTTTGTAGATAGTAACACTACTATCAGCGTCTGTCTTCCTCTTGTAGATCCATTTATTCTCAATTGCTTGCCGATCATCGGGCAAGTCAACCAAAGTCCAAACTTTGTTCTCATACATGGATCATATCTCAGATTTCATGGCCTCAAACCATTTCGCGGAATCTGGGCTCATCATCGCTTCCTCATAGTTCGTAGGTTCGTCATGTTCAAGTAACATGACCTCCAGAACAGGATTACCGTACTACTCTGGTGCGGATTTCACTCTGGTTTACCTACGAGATTCGGTAGTAACTTGATCTGAAGTTACATGATCATCATCATTAGCTTCCTCACTTAATTGGTGTAGTAGTCACAAGAACAGATTTTTGTGATGGACTACTTTCCAATAAGGGAGAAGGTACAATTACCTTATCAAGTTTTTTACTTTCCTCCCACTCACTTCTTTCGAGAGAAACTCCTTCTCTGGAAAGGATCCATTCTTAGCAACGAATGTCTTGCCTTCGGATCTGTGATAGAAGGTGTACCCAACAGTTTCCTTTGGGTATCCTATGAAGACATATTTTTCTGATTTGGTTTTGAGCTTATTAGGACGAAACCTTTTCATATAAGCATCACAATCCCAAACTTTAAGAAACGACAACTTTGGTTTCTTGCTAAACCACAGTTCAGATTGTGTCGTCTCAACGGACTTAGATGGTGCCCTTTTAAACGTGAATGAAGCTGTCTTTAATGCATAACCCCAAAACGATAGTGGTAAATCGGTAAGAAACATCATAGGTCGCACCATATCTAATAAAGTACGGTTATGACGTTCGGACACACCATTACATTGTGGTGTTCCAGGTGGCGTGAGTAGTGAAACTATTTCACATTGTTTTTAACTGAAGGCCAAACTCGTAACTCAAATACTCTTCTCTACGATCAGATCATAGAAACTTTATTTTCTTGTTACAATGATTTTTCACTTCACTCTGAAATTCTTTGAACTTTTTAAATGTTTCAGATTTATGTTTCATCAAGTAGATATACTCATATCTGCTCAAATCATCTGTGAAGATCAGAAAATAATGATACCTGTCGCGAGCCTCAATATTCATCAGACCACATACATCAGTATGTATGATTTCCAACAAATCTGTTGCTCGCTCCATTGTTCCGAAGAACAGAGTCTTAGTCATCTTGCCCATGAGGCATGGTTCGCAAGCATCAACTGATTCATAATCAAGTGATTCCAAAAGCCCATCAGCATGGAGTTTCTTCATGCGCTTTACACCAATATGACCTAAACGGCAGTGCCACAAATAAGTTTGCACTATCATTATTAACTTTGCATCTTTTGGTTTCAATATTATGTTTATGTGTATCACTACGATCGAGATCCAACGAACTATTTTTATTGGGTGTGTAACCATATAAGGTTTTATTCATGTAAACAGAACAACAATTTATTCTCTTACTTAAATGAATAACCGTATTAGAATAAACATGATCAAATCATATTCATGCTCAACGCAAACACCAAATAACACTTATTTAGGTTCAACACTAATCCCGAAAGTATAGGGAGTGTGCGATGATGATCATATCAATTTTGGAACCACTTCCAACACACATCATTACTTCACCCTTAACTAGTCTCTGTTTATTCTGCAACTCCCGTTTCGAGTTACTAATCTTAGCAACTGAACTAGTATCAAATACTGAGGGGTTGCTATAAACACTAGTAAAGTACACATCAATAACATGTATATCAAATATACTTATGTTCACTTTGCCATCCTTTTTATCCGCCAATCACTTGGGGTAGTTCTGCTTCCAGTGACCAGTCCCTTTGCAGTAGAAGCACTTAGTCTCAGGCTTAGGATCAGACTTGGGCTTCTTCACTTGAGCAGCAACTTGCTTGCCGTTCTTCTTGAAGTTCCCCTTCTTCCCTTTGCCCTTTTCTTGAAACTAGTGGTCTTGTCAACCATCAACAATTGATGTTTTTCTTGATTTCTACCTTCGTTGATTTCAGCATTACGAAGAGCTTGGGAGTTGTTTCCGTTATCCCTTGCATATTATAGTTCATCACGAAGTTCTACTAACTTGGTGATGGTGACTAGAGAATTCTGTCAATCACTATCTTATCTGGAAGATTAACTCCCACTTGATTCAAGCGATTATAGTACCCAGACAATCTGAGCACATGCTCACTAGTTGAGCGATTCTCCTCCATCTTTTAGCTATAGAACTTGTTGGAGACTTCATATCTCTCAACTCGGGTATTTGCTTGAAATATTAACTTCAACTCCTGGAACATCTCATATGGTCCATGACGTTCAAAACGTCTTTGAAGTCCTGATTCTAAGCCATTAAGCATGGTGCACTAAACTATCAAGTAGTCATCATATTGAGCTAGCCAAACGTTCATAACGTCTGCATCTGCTCCTGCAATAGGTCTGTCACCTAGCGGTGCATCAAGGACATAATTCTTCTGTGCAGCAATGAGGATAAACCTCAGATCACGGATCCAATCCGCATCATTGCTACTAACATCTTTCAATACAATTTTCTCTAGGAACATATCAAAATAAACACAGGGAAGCAACAACGTGAGCTATTGATCTACAACATAATTTGCAAAATACTACCAGGACTAAGTTCATGATAAATTTAAGTTCAATTTAATCATATTACTTAAGAACTCCCACTTAGATAGATATCCCTCTAATCCTCTAAGTGATCACGTGATCCAAATCAACTAAACCATGTCCGATCATCACGTGAGATGGAGTAGTTTCATTGGTGAACATCACTATGTTGATCATATCTACTATATGATTCACGCTCGACCTTTCGGTCTCCGTGTTCCGAGTCCATATCTGTATATGCTTGGCTCGTCAAGTATAACCTGAGTATTCTGCGTGTGCAACTGTTTTGCACCCGTTGTATTTGAATCTAGAGCCTATCACACCCGATCATCACGTGGTGTCTCAGCACAAAGAACTTTTGCAACGGTGCATACTCAGGGAGAACACTTCTTGATAATTTAGTGAGAGATCATCTTATAATACTACCGTCAATCAAAGCAAGATAAGATGCATAAAAGATAAACATCACATGCAATCAATATAAGTGATATGATATGGCCATCATCATCTTGTGCCTGTGATCTCCATCTCCGAAGCACCGTCATGATCACCATCGTCACCAGCGCGACACCTTGATCTCCATCGTAGCATCGTTTTCGTCTCGCCAATCTTATGCTTCCACGACTATCGCTACCGCTTAGTGATAAAGTAAAGCATTACAGCGCGATTGCATTGCATACAATAAAGCGACAACCATATGGCTCCTGCCAGTTGCCGATAACTCGGTTCCAAAACATGATCATCTCATACAATAAAATTCAGCATCATGTCTTGACCATATCACATCACAACATGCCCTGCAAAAACAAGTTAGACGTCCTCTACTTTGTTGTTGCAAGTTTTACGTGGCTGCTACGGGCTTAAGCAAGAACCAATCTTACCTACGCATCAAAACCACAACGATAGTTTGTCAAGTTGGTGCTGTTTTAACCTTCGCAAGGACCGGGCATAGCCACACTCGGTTCAACTAAAGTTGGAGAAACTGTCACCCGCAAGCCACCTATGTGCAAAGCACGTCGGGAGAACCGGTCTCGCGTAAGCGTACGCGTAATGTCGGTCCGGGCCGCTTCGTCCAACAATACCGCCGAACCAAAGTATGACATGCTGGTAAGAAGTATGACTTATATCGCCCACAACTCAGTTGTGTTCTACTCGTGCATATAACATCAACACATAAAACCTGGCTCTGATACCACTGTGGGGGAACGTAGTAATTTCAAAAAATTTCCTACGCACATGCAAGATCATGGTGATGCATAGCAACGAGAGGGGAGAGTGTGATCTACGTACCCTTGTAGATCGACAACGGAAGCGTTTGGTTGATGTAGTCGTACGTCTCCATGGCCCGACCGATCAAGCACCGAAACTACGGCACCTCCGAGTTTTAGCACGTTCAACTCGATGACGATCCTCGGACTCCAATCCAGCAGAGTGTCGGGGAAGAGTTCCGTCAGCACGACGGCGTGGTGACGATCTTGATGTACTACTGTCGCAGGGCTTCGCCTAAGCACCGCTACAATATTATCGAGGACTATGGTGGCAGGGGGCGCCGCACACGGCTAAGAATATGATCACGTGGATCAACTTGTGTTCCTCTAGGGTGCCCCTGCCTCCGTATATAAAGGCTCAAGGGGGGGGGGGTGCAGCCGGCCTAGGAGAGGCGCGCCAGGAGGAGTCCTACTCCTTCCGGGAGTAGGATTCCCCCCCCCCAATCCTAGTTGGAATAGGATTCGCGGAGGGGGGGAAAGAGAAAGGGGGCCCGGCCCCCTCTCCTTGTTCTATTTGGACCAAGGGAGGGGAGGGGCGCGCGGCCCATTCTCAGGCTGCCTCTTCTCTTCCACTAAGGCCCATTAAGGCCCATCTAGCTCCCGGGGGGTTCCGGTAACCTCCCGGTACTCCGGTAAAATCCCGATTTCACCCGGAACACTTCCGATATCCAAACATAGGCTTCCAATATATCAATCTTAATGTCTCGACCATTTCGAGACTCCTCGTCATGTCCGTGATCACATCCGGGACTCCGAACAACCTTCGGTACATCAAAACGTATAAACTCATAATATAACTGTCATCGAAACCTTAAGCGTGCGGACCCTACGGGTTCGAGAACAATGTAGACATGACCGAGACATGTCTCCGGTCAATAACCAATAGCGGGACCTGGATGCCCATATTGGCTCCTACATATTCTACGAAGAGCTTTATCGGTCAGACCGCATAACAACATACGTTGTTCCCTTTGTCATCGGTATGTTACTTGCCCGAGATTCGATCGTCGGTATCCAATACCTAGTTCAATCTCGTTACCGGCAAGTCTCTTTACTCGTTCCGTAATACATCATCTCGTAACTAACTCATTAGTTGCATTGCTTGCAAGGCTTAGTGATGTGCATTACCGAGAGGGGCAGAGATACCTCTCCGACAATCGGAGTGACAAATCCTAATCTCGAAATACGTCAACCCAACATGTACCTTTGAGACACCTGTAGAGCTCCTTTAATAATCACCAGTTTTACGTTGTGACGTTTGGTAGCACACAAAGTTGTTCCTCCGGCACACGGGAGTTACATAATCTCATAGTCATAGGAACATGTATAAGTCATGAAGAAAGCAATAGCAACATACTAAATGATCGGGTGCTAAGCTAATGGAATGGGTCATGTCAATCAGATCATTCAACTAATGATGTGATCCCGTTTAATCAAATGACAACTCTTTGTCTATGGTTAGGAAACATAACCATCTTTGATTAACGAGCTAGTCAAGTAGAGGCATACTAGTGACACTCTGTTTGTCTATGTATTCACACATGTATTATGTTTCCGGTTAATACAATTCTAGCATGAATAATAAACATTTATCATGAAATAAGGAAATAAATAATAACTTTATTATTGCCTCTAGGGCATATTTCCTTCAGTCATCACCTCCCAAAGCTTCGTTTCATCCCATGACAGTGCATGGTTTTGAACGGTACCCTATCAGGATTGAAGCACAACAAAAGCACGTTCCACATCCTTTCTAGCACTCTCTTGCATTTTGGCAAATCTCTTTCTCTTCTCACCTTGGGGTTTTGAGATTGTCTTCACAAAAGTTGACCGCTGAGGATATATACCATCAGCTAGATAGTATCCCTTGTTGTACGGGTGGCCGTTGATCTCAAAGTTGACAGGTGAGGAGTGGCCTTCTACAAGCCTTGCGAAGACTGGAGAACGCTGCAACACGTTGATATCATTGTGAGAACCTGCCATGCCGAAGAAAGAATGCCATATCCAAAGATCCGGCGAAGCCACCGCTTCTAATATGACAATGCACGCTTTGACATGCCCCTTGTACTGGCCCTGCCAAACAAATGGACAGTTCTTTCACTCCCAGTGCATACAATCTATGCTGCCAAGCATGCCTGGAAAGCCACTAGCTGCGTTGGTCGCCAACAATCTCTCTGTATCAGCGGCAGTTGGCTGCCTCAAGTACTCCGGGCCGAACACCTCGATCACAGTCTGACAGAACTTGTACATTGACATCAGACATGTTGTCTCACTCATACGCACATACTCATCCACCAGATCGCCTGGAATTCCATATGCAAGCATGCAGATGGCCGCGGTGCATTTCTGGTAAGAGGAGAATCCAAGCTTGTCAAGGGCACCACATGAAACATGTGGTAAGCAACCCAAACAATTCAAAAAGCTTGTCAAGGGCATCCGTCTTGCACTCGAAGTATGGGTCATGAGCAACCACTCTCTCTCAGATACGATTGAACACATGCCTTGTCATTTGAAAACGGCGACATAATTTATCCGGCTTGAAGAGTGGGGTGTTGACAAAGTAATCGGCATATAGCAGGGCGTGGCCTCTCTCCCTGTTGCGGTTCAGGTTGGGAGCACGGCCAGGGAGTGACCCCCTGTACCGAGGAAGCTGCCGTTGAATGTGGTCGTGAACAATCAGTGCAGCCACCACAATATCTTCATCATCCGACGACAAATCGTCTGATGAACAAATGAAGTGGTGGAAGAAAAACTCATCTCCACTGTCCATATCTTTGTGGGCAAAGTGTCGAACACATTGCGGTCGTGGTGGCAAAGAGGCCGCAATGATCACATCGGCGCAGCAGGGGTGGTTGGCGGCTGACTACTGGCCGCTCTGGAGCTCTCGTCGGAAGCTGCCGCGGCCGCCGTGGTACGTCGCTGGCGGTCGTATCCCCTCTGTCACCGGCTACGACGGCGACGTCCAAACCTCCTCCGATCGACGGCCAAAACTATGGCGAAAGCGCGGGGCGTGTTGGCGGCCATGTCGAGACGTGGTTTGGTATGGACGGCCGTGGCCTGCACAGTGAGGAGGCGGCCGGAGAATAGCGCCGGCGCCGGCGGGGGGCGGGGCGGGAAGAGGGGGTGGAGGCGTTGAAAGCGAAGGGACTACTAGTATCCCCGACTGGCGAGCCACCGAAGGACAAGGGCGTGCGGCAAGCTCGTCTGCGTGATGTCCGTTTCACCTCAAACTCGGCGTAAGTTTGGACCGGGAATGAATCGAAAACGAACGAAATCCGAATATTTGTCCGTTTGAGGTCGCGCGTTAGACATTGCTATTCGTATGTTCTACCTCAAATGGACGCACCCGGACAAGCGTGAAGCTGGCCTTAGAGATGCAAGAAGCTGCTGACGAGGGGACAGACGCCAAAAGAGCCAGTGTTCAATCGGACCAGTGCCGGAGGGATCGAAACCCATGCCGACATCGTCGTGGGCCGGCTCCACCACCGCCGCATTTGGCGGGCAGCGGGCGCGTGCAGCATCATTTAATTTGCTATCTACCATTGTAGCCGCCAGCCGGAGATAGCAGCCCACGGGGTTTGGTCTTCGGGCGGTTGGACCCAGATAAAAAGGTTGCAAAGTGACAAAACTACTCTCAGCTTAATAAACATGCAAGTGGAGGAGTAGCACCTAGGTCTGAAAGATTCGATTCATCAATGTTAGATCACATAATAATTACAAAGTCTAATCACCCGTAAACGAATCATTTCAATTTATATCAGAATATTTAATCATGTTTGATACAAAAAAGATTCAGATTTTTTTGAACTTTTTTAGCTACTATTTTTTTTTTGCATATAGGGTGCGCTGGTATAAGGTTCTCCTTCGTATTTTCTCATTTGCAGATGGTAATTTAATTTACACCTCACTATAACTAGCCTAAGTCATTGCAAGTGTCTCGAATCTCGATTGAAAAATTAATGCGTGCAGTTATTGATGTGTGAGTCTGAGTCGATGTTCAGATTTTTTTTTTCAAAACGAAGTGTCGATGTTCAGATTTAAAAAGATGCAATTCCGACAAGGTTAGACTGAACTATAATTAAGAAGTCTAACCTGTCAGAGACGAATCATTTCACTGTAAATCAGAATAAAGAATCGATTTGGTCGAACCAAGTGCATGAAGGCGCAGTGTATTTGCAGCCTGATTTGTTTTTTCTTTTCTTACATGTTGACATAGTGTCCGGGATGGCCGGATCTCATAGGAATCACTGATTTGTGAAATTATTGCGTGAGCAAGATGGAACAAATAACATGGGCATTAAGAAAAGCCCGAGTCCAGATCTAATAAGCTTGAATAATTCAGCCACACATGGTTAGACTACGCCATAATTAAAAAGGCTAACCACCCTTATACAAATCAGTTCATTTTTACAACATAATAAATATTGAAATTGATGGACATAAGTGCTTCAAGTGGCAATTTACGTGCAGCCTGACTTCTTGTTATATTCACCACTGGAATCGACGAATTTCCCGATTGCCACCTACACTCCTCGAGCAAAATATGCTTGTCCACGGCCACATGGTGCTCGAGGAGGTGCTGGCCTGAAACAAGCAAATTAAGCCGGTAAATAAATGGTTTGGAGAGTTCGAAGCGTTTATTAAGACAACCAATCCTTCTCTAGTTTAAAACTTCAGTCATGTTTTGAATGATAATTTACATAGATTACCAAGATGATGGAAATACCTTGGACATTTCTAGCTTTATTCACATATATGATTACACTACAGAAAAATATTATATGCATGTCAACTATCAAAAAATACTATACCTGAAAAAATAATAATATCAAAAATACTCTGCAAAGCCCCAAATATACTCGGCAACCTCTTGCCGAGTGTTGCACTTAGTGAAGATGATCGGCTTACACCATGTGGGCTGGATATTCGTCTGTAAATAGCATTCTACAAGATCATGCTTAAACAGGGTCCCGCTACAGACATCATTTTTTAACCTTTTCTTGTTGTTTGCTCGACTGCATCCCTTGTAGTATATTGTAATGTTAAGTGACCCGCGCGTCATGACATGATCGCTGGAGTCACGAGATTGACACCTTAATGTTAATATCATAGAGATAAATGGTGGCAAGACATACACGGAGGACCCCAACGAGGAGAAGGTGTACCCAGGCACGGGACGAGGAGTTATAATTTCGTGCCACGGCGGAATTTTCAGATTTTGGTGCCATGGCAACATTTTCTGAAACGGCCGCAACAACAACATTTTCTAAGATTCCTGCCATGGCAACATTTTTGAAACGGTTGCCATGGCAACAAAATATTGGCTGTCATGTCGCTTCAACTAGAGATTGAAGGCGATCATGGAGAACCCCTGGTGTCCAGGGCTATACCATATCATGCTATTATGAATTGCCTGAGATGTTTATCCCTTTGTTGTTTGCACCATTTGATTGCGTTGTATTCAATTATTAGGCTGATCTCTCACAGTAAATATCAAGTTAAAATGTGCTCTCCCCAGTGTTGCAACCGTCTATAACACGTAGCATTTCGGAGTGGGTCATGTACACATGAGTACAAAAGGGATGTGAGGTGTAAGACGAGGGTGGTCAGAACATGCTTGCAGATAGCACTCACTTGTATTGAAGTTCGAGCAGAATCGTTCTGAGCTCGGAGGACGAAGCATCAAAAGATGAACAAGAGTCATATGGAGATATGATCAGCAAAAGTATGCGCACCGGTCAAAATTCTCGTCATCAGTGATGTCCACATCAATGACTAAGAACTAGACGGGATCTTGAATCAGTCACTATCAATTATGAGAGATATTGGTTTGAGTGAGAGCACTATTATGTATTAATTAAGTTTAATAACTAGTGCAAATTAATTATGAACAATGTCTATGTGTAGTTTGCATTATAGTTGTAGGATTATGGCTCACAGTTCCACCTTTGTTGTTGAAATTGATTGACTGTTATTTATCTGGTTAAAACATTATGTTTGAGAGGACCATCCTCTAAAAGTGCCAAGAAGGATTTTGTCCTACTGCATATTTACAATACTCTCTTGCTGATGCTATGGATGATGAGACTCACGTCCTTCGATCCAAAAGCTAGAATTGCGTTACGATCTACTTTCTTTCGAGAAACCCAAACTTTAAAATGTTTGGGATAGTTATATGATATTCTTGGAACTGAAAAATTGTTTTCATAAACAAACAAAGACTAAAAGATATGCGATATCTAAAGAAGTGTTTTGTTTGAAAGTTCTAGTGAAGCATTCAACTATGTTTAAGACCGAAATGCATAAGATCCAAAAGAACACTAGTCATATGTTGACAGTGAGAACTTATAGAGAAAGAACAAAACCGAACGATGTCATGAGGTTTACACGCCTAGGGAAGTTCAGGGCTCACGCTACTCTTAAAGTTGATGTTTCTTTTGAGAGTGAGAGAAATATTAAAGTAAAACCATAAATTTAAAAGGCAGAAAGAAAAGAGGACAGGAATGTCCGGCTCAGGTATGAATGGCATAAGAGTTCTGAGATGTAGAAATGTTTGGTCAAGTAAAGTGTAGTTCTTGGGAAATATGATCAATTTGTTGATCACTAATTCTTTGGTATTGTGATTAAAAGGTTGATCACAAGGATACCGACTCAATTGCATATTATCGCGAATCGATGCAAGAAACTTCGTACAGCCTAAATGACCAACAAATAATAAGGTTAAAATATTTGATGGATTGTAAAAGGTTACAATACTTACATCAGTGTATTTCCTCTATATTTATTATCATAAATTCATTTTAGAGTTTTTGTACACTCTAGCCCATTGCATAGAAGTTGCAAGGAGGTTGTTCACGAGATAACAATAGTTTTTCGATTTTATGAATGATAGGACATACTCCGATTGGGAATAGGATGTAAGTTATGAATATTGATGATAAGATTGAACATCCATAACACTGACGCTAAATGTCACAAGACTACTAGCAAGATGCCCGTGCAGTGCACGGAACATCAAGATGCATTTGTATGAGTAGTTTATCTTCTGGGAGATAAGGATGAACGAGGGAAGGCCTTATCTACAAATGTGAAGAGTGGTGCGGGTATCTTTTTGCAAAATTGCCATAGTTTCCTTCCTATCTGTCAGATATAGATCAGACGGCCTATATTGTAGGATGGCATGCACACCATCATCACCAACTCTGTCTTTTATAAGAGTAGAGAAAAATACCACATATGTGTGTGGCGCTGCATTTAGTCACATTGGAGAAACAAGCATGGAGAGATTCTGTAGTGATGGATTTTGGAGTCGTATGATTATGAATCATCTGACACTTGCAACTTTTGTCCAAATAGTGAAGTAAACTAAAATACCGTTCATGGGCCATAAAGAGCGAGCAACAAAAATAATTGAAATATGCATATTGATGTATATAGTCCAATAAGTGTTGTTTCAAGCAGTTGATTTATCTATCTTCAATGATCACTCAAGTAGATATTTATATTTACTAACTGAGACATAAATCTGGATCTTTTGAAATGTTTCAAAAATATTTTCAGAATGAAGTAGAAATTATTGTAACAAGAAAATTGTGTTTCTACAATTCAATTGTAGAAAAGAATATTTGAGTTACAAAATTAGCGATTGCCTGATGAGCTATTAAAGAATTTTATAGCTTTCACCTCCTAGAAACACATCTAAGAGTAGACTATTTTGAGTAGATGTAATAAAGCTATGTATGACATGGTGAGATCAGACATGACATTGATTGTTCCGCCAATATACTTTTAGTGTGATGCTTTAGAGACTATGGCTTTTTACACTGAAAAGAGTGTAATCAATTTTTTTTTGAAATAAGTGCTACTTTGTAGGTTATCCCAAGTAGTGGGCATTCCTCTATCACTACGCCAAGGCAACGTGTTTTGCTAGAGAGTGTGGAAATTTTGAAAAAAATGTTTTCTGCAAAAGAGTGAGTGGGAGGACAGTGCAATTCGACGAGATTATAGAATCTTCGTGACCAAGTCAAAGAAAAGAAATTCTAGAAGTGGTACTAAAATTTCTTACTGCGACTGATATAGAAGCCTCTACATAGGATATAGGTTGGAAAATCCGTACATGCAGCTTAACTATATAGGTTGTAAAATTTGTACAGACCTTTAGGGTATGTAGATGAAATATTGTTGAAACAAACAATGAACCTATAATACACAGAGAAGCGTTGATGGGCCCTGACTCTAGAATTGGCTATACACCAAAATAATCCGAGATAGTATCCATACATATAATTCAAGTTTAGAACTTGATAGACCCTCTGAAAGACTTGAAGTCTAAAGTGTAGTGATGGATCTATAAATTGACAAAGATAAAAATGTTTCATAATGCTTGACTTGTTGCAAATAGTTTATGACAAGATCAGAGAATTGACTATGACGAGATTGTCTCATAATAGCAATACTTAAATTCAGTTCGGGTTAAACTAGCAATTATTAAATATTTCAACTATGAGATAAAATATATGGATGCCAAAATGATTCCCATGAGATGTAAATACAACCAAGGTTGCATATTTGATACGATCCAAGGTAATTTTGTCGATCCAGAGGATGCTAGTAAGTATGCAAACTTCAAGAGATCCTATAATGATCTGAAGTAAGCATAGTGGAGTTGGAATCTTCGTACTGATGAAATGGTCAAATAAATTGATTTCATCGAGTAAAGCGAAGATGCTTGTATTTACAAGAAAGTAACTGGGAGCATGATAATATTTCTAAACACTATATGTGCATGACATATTGTTGATTGCAAGTTATGTAAATTTCTCGACACAGATTAAGACTTTACTGAAACTAGTTTTTCAGTAAAATACTTAGGCAATGAATAGTCTTGGTATTAGACATAATGATCTATGGAGGTAATAGTATATAACTGGACATAGCCAAAATGCATATTGACAGAATAATAAAGTAGTTTAGTATGAAAAATGTCAAGAAGAGTTTGGTGTGAATGTCACATGGAAGCAGTCAGTATCCTGAACTACTGATGAGCGAAATATGATTTTGACCACACTTGTATTGCACGGTATGTAAACAACCAGATATTTCCAGTACTCCAATGAAGTTGTCAGTAAAAGTTACTAGTTGATATGTCTCCAACATATCTATAATTTTTGATTGTTCCATGCTGTTATATTATCATTCTTGGATATTTTAAAATCATTTTATAGCAACTTTATATAATTTTTTGGGACTAACCTATTGACATAGTGCCCCGTACTAGTTGCTATTTTTTTGCTTGTTTTTTACTTCGCAGAAAACCAATACCAAATGGAGTCCAAATGCAGCAAAACTTTTTGGAGATTTTTTCTGGACCAGAAGATACCTGTTGGGCCAAAGAAGTACCAGAGGGGGGCTCCGAGGGGAGCACAATCCACCTGGGTGAGCCTGGGGGCCCAGACGCGCCCTGGTGGGTTGTGCCCACCTCAACCGCCTACCGCACCGCCTATTTGCTCTAAATACCCCGAAAATCCAAAAACCCTAGGGGAGTCGACGAAACACAATTCCAGCCGCCGCAAGTTCTAGAATCACCAGATCCAATCTAGACACCATCACGGAGGGGTTCATCATCCTCATTGGCGCCTCTCCGATGATGCCTAAGTACTTCATTGTAGACCTAAGGGTCCATAGTTAGTAGCTAGATGGATTCCTCTCTCTCTTTTGATTCTCAATACAATGGTCTCCTAGAGATCTGTTTGATGAATCTATTAAGGTTTTATATGTTTCTATGGATGAAAGTAATAAAAGAACCGCTATGCTTAGAGCTAAAAGAGAATTTTTAGAATGAGCGTTTTCTGGTGATTGCTATCATAAAAATGATGAAATCTTAAAGTGCTTGGTGTTTCTTCTATTGATTCCTTGTTTAGTAAAATTAAGATTGATGAAAAAGGGACTGAATAAGAGTCAACTTTAGCTAGAAGGCGTCCCGATAATTCGGAGGGTGAAAATCTTGTTGAGAAATTTGATAAAAGTGGGTTTGGAGAGGTCAAAACTTTAACTAGTGATGTGCCCACTCTTTTGGATTACAAAGACTTTAATTATGATAATTGTTCTTTGATTTATTGTATTTCTTTGTTGCAATCCATGATAAATTCACCCCATGCTTATGAACAAAATAAACTTTTACTAAACATATCGTAGATGCCATGATGAAAGCTTTAGAAGAAAAGTTGGAAGTAGAGATTTCAATTCCAAGAAATTACATGATGAATTGGAACCTACTATCAAAGTCAAGATTAAAAATTATGAGTGTTTTGCCTTGTGTGACTTGGGTTCTAGTTTTTCCACAATTCCGAAATCTCTATGTGATGTACTTCGTCTTACCGATATTTAAGAATGTTCTCTTAATTTGCACTTGGCGGATTCTACTATTAAAAAGCCTATGTGAAGAATTAATGATGTTCTTATTCTTGAAAATAGGAACTATGTGCCCATAGGTTTTATTGTTCTTGATATTGATTGCAATCCGTCTTGTCCTATCATACTTGGTAGACCGTTTTTACGTACAATTGGTGTCGTGATTGATATGAAATAAGGAAATATTAAATTTCAAATTCCACTAAGAAAGGGAATGGAACACTTCCCTAGAACAAGAATTAAGCCACCATATGAATCAATCATGAGGGCATGCTATGGATCTAGAACAAAATATGACAATACTTAGATCTATGCATTATGCTTAGCTAGGGGCATAAAACGATAGTGCTTGTTGGGAGGCAACCCAATGAATACAATTTATTTTTGCCCTTTTATTTCTATTATTAAGTGTTTGCACAATTATGATACCTTTATGATTGTGTTTTTCATGTTTTAATTAGTGTTTGTGCCAAGCAAAGCCTTTGGGATCATGTTGGGTGATAGTTGATTTGATCTTGTTGAAAAGCATAAACTTTTGTGCCCAGCAAAACAATTTTAATAAATCACATAAGCGTGATAAAATTCTGAATTTTCTACATAAGATTGATATACAAATTTCCTAAGTTGTCCTAAGTTTTCAGAATTTGTGGAGTTACAGAAGTATTCGAAGTTTTTAGATTGCTACAGATTGTTTTGTTTTTGATAGATTCTATTTTCTTTGCATTTTGTGCTTATTTTGATGAATCTGTGGTTTGTATTGGAGGGTATGAGCCATGGTAAAGTTAGAATACAGTAGATATAATGCAAAAAAATATGAATGGGTTTGCAATAATACTTAGAGTAGTGATTTTTTTAATTATACTAATGGATCTCATGAAGGTTTTGTTGAGTTTTGTGTGATTGAATGTCGGTGTACTAGAGTAGGGGTACCCTAGTATCCCGAACTTGTGCACGGGCAGTCGCAGCACCCCGCGGCAAGACTTGCCAGGTGACCGCCAAGGTCCTCCGTGGTTCCTTTGGAGCCATTCAAGGACAAAGTATCCAAGCCAAGGTATTTCAAGACCCCGGCAAGAGGAGCTTGCCGGGAAAGCCAACCAAAGCACCTCAAGACCCCGACAAGAGGAGCTTGCCGGGAAGGCCAGCCAAGGCACTTCAAGGAACTTGCCGGGACGCGTGGCAGCCCAGTGAGCGACAAGTTCCCGGACGCGACAAGACAACGACCGCGGCAAGGTGCTTGCCGCGGCAAGCCACCACTCTGTGACCGCGCTCCAGCACATCCACCAACGTGTCGCTCTGGGACCCTTCCAGGCGTACGTGGCGGGGGGCTGTGTAGCCAGCGGTGCACGGTGGCGAGCGGCGCTGACAAGATTGCCATCGTGGCGAGCGGTGGCGCCCCTGACGGTCCCTTTTGCACTTTTTAGGCGACGCAGACGGGCATTTAATGCCCTTGTCCCCTGCCGTCAGGGTTAGGTATGATACACTGTAGCAGGTAGCTGTACCTACCGCAGCACTTTTCCATTTTTACCCTTTGTCTCCGTTGCCACCTGTCGGTGACCCCTTGAGCATATAAAAGGAGGCCCATGCGCAACGTAGAGGGGGTTCGGAGAAACAGAACACTCACGCTCGGTCTCGTTAGCTGCTAGTGTGTACTGTAGCACTCCACGCTCCCGAGCAAGAACTCAATACAAACCACAAAGCAGGAGTAGGGTTTTACGCATCCGTGCGGCCCGAACCTGGGTAAACTGCTCGTGTGTTTCGCCTCGATCTGCTCTTCGTGCGACCTCCGCCCCCGCCGAAGCGAAAGGGACTCGGCCTGCCGGTCCCATAGGTGTTCATGGATCAGTCCACCGACATTGAAGTTTTCAAGTATTGGGTGAGATCGCGATGGATGAAGGAATAAGGAGTAAGAAGAGCCTAATCTTGGGGACTCCCCATGGCACCCCATGTTATTATTCAAGGAGAACCAAGTTACTAAGCTTGGGGATGCCCCGAGTGGCATCGCCTCTTTCTTCTAACGACCATCGGTATTTTACTTGGAGCTATATTTTTATTCATCACATATCATGAGTTTTGCTTGGAGTGTCTTGTACTATATGAGTCTTTGCTTGTTTTTATTTTTAGTTTGTGTCATCTATCCTTGCTGGATACACCTATTTGAGAGAGCCAATACTATGCTATGATTTGTTAGAATTGCTCTACGTGCTTCACTTCAATTTTTGAGCTATGGAATCGCTCTAATGCTTCACTTATATCTTTTTGAGCATGGTGTGCTTTAATATTTTTTGAACGATCTCATGCTTCACTTAGATTGATTTGAGAGTTAGTAAATTTTTGAAGAAATTCTCTCATGCTTCTCTTATATTATTTTGAGAGAAAGAAATTTTTATTCTCATGTTCTTCACTTAAATTTGTTTGAGCTTATGAAAAGCAACATATGAAACTAGTCCCAAAGTGATAGATATTCAAGGGGGATCTGGTGACAACATTAAAGTTTGGGAACACCAATGGATTCCTAGAGACAACACAAGAAAACCAACCACTGTCAGAGGGAATGTTGTAGTCACGCGGGTCGGTGAACTTCTTGATCTGATAAGTCAGTCTTGGGATGAGCAACTCCTAAGAGACTTGTTCTCTGAATCTGATGTGCGTGATATTTTGGCCATTTCAGTGAGGCCAGACATGGAGGACGAGGTCGCATGGCACTTTGATCTGAAAGGAAAGTTTACTTTGAAAGGGGCATACCACCTCACTGTACGTCTGAAAGATACTCGTAAGGGGGCTGATGCTGGGCCATCATGTACTTCTGCTAATGGTCAGGAGGAATGGAAGCGTTTATGGAACTTGGAAATGCCGGGGAAGGTATGCATCTTCCTGTGGAGATTTGCACATAATAGCCTCCCTCTTCGTATGAACATAAAGCGTAAGAGGGTGGAACTAGACACTAGATGTCCGGTCTGTGGTCGTTTGGATGAAGATGGCGGTCATTTATTCATCAAATGCAAAATGGTGAAGCAGCTGTGGAGTTCACGGAATTTAGAAGAAGTGAGACTTGGGTTGCTGCAATGTACATGGCCTATGGAGGTCCTCGATCATATCTGGAGTCCAGAACGCTAGCAGCGCCATGGCACTAGTTCTGCTATGGGAACGGTGGACGGCAAGAAATAAAGATAATGCAGGGGAACAAGTGAGAAGCATTGATAACATTTGCTATGCCATCCTTCAACATATTCAGGACTTCAGTCAGGCAATTGTTCAGGCCAAGCAAGGCACTAATCCAGTGATGGAAATGTGCCAGCGGTCGCCTGCTGATTTTGTCAAAATTAACTTTGATGCTGCCTTTTTGCGTGCTCGTACCGTTCATGAAGCGGTAGGGGGTGGCCAATATTTTCCATGCTAGATGTGTTATTCTCAAGATGAGTGTTTATTCACTTGTCATTGCACGAGAGTACCACTCGGGGAAATAGGAGATTTGCCGTCAGTACTTTCTTTGTCATCAGCATTTCGTCAGGACAGATGGCAAAGAAAGGGTTTGCCGTCATCAGCAGATGGCAAAGAAAAAGTAACGACAAAATATACTTTGTCGTCTGAAAAAAATACAAACGGCAAAGAGCTCACTTTGATGTGTGTAAAAATAAATACAAACGACAAAGATTTTTGTTGTTTGTAAAAATAAATACATACGACAAAGATCTTTGTCGTCTGTATTTAATTTTGCAGAACTCTTTGCCGTTCTGTAATAAAAAAGGCAGACGACAAAGAGAAAACATAGTCCCACGTATTTATCCCACGGATCGATGAGGTGGCACGATCATAACCACACCCCACTGATAAGTCTCCAACGTACCTATAATTTATGAAGTATTCATGCTGTTGTATTATCATTCTTGGATATTTTACAATCATTTTATAGAAACTTTATATCATTTTTTGGGACTAACCTATTGACCCAGTGCCTAGTGCCAGTTGTTGTTTTTGCTTGTTTTTTACATCCCATGAAATCAATATCAAATGGAGTCCAAACACCATGAAACTTTTTGTGGATTTTTATGGATCAGAAGACATCCAACGGGCTAGAGCAGCACCTGGGGGTTCCCCGAGGGGGCACAACCCACTAGGGTGCGCCTGGGGGCCAAGGTGTGCCCATGTGGGTTGTGGCCACCTCGGTGGCCTCCTGCACCCCCTCTTCGCCCTAAAAATTGCCAAATATTCCAAAACCCTCGGGGGTAACCCTAGATCAGAAGTTCTGCCGCCGCAAACCTCTGTAGCCACGAGAAACCAATTTAGAGCACGTTCTGACACCCTCCTAGAGGGGGGAATCATCACCCGTGGCCATCTTCATCATCCCGACGGCCACCATGATGAGGAGGGAGTAGTCCACCCTCGGGGTTGAGGGTTTGTACTAGTAGCTATGTGTTTAATCTCTCTCTCTCTCTCTCGTGTTCTTGAGATGTCACGATCTTGATGTATGGTGGACTTTGTTAATATAGTCGGTTCATATGGTGTTTTGCCCTCTCTATCTTGTTGTGATGAATTGAGTTTTTCCCTTTGAGATTTCGTTGTTATCGGATTGAATACTTTTATGGATTTGAGAGCACTTGATATGTGTCTTGCATATGAATACTCGTGGTGACAATGGGGGTATCATATTGATTCACTTGATATGTGTTTTGGCACTCAACTTGCTGATTCCCGCGGTGACATTGGGGTAATCTATGCATAGGGGTTGCTGCACGTTCCCATCTTTTGTTTCTCTGGTAGAAATCTTGGGGAACTCTTTGAGGTTCTTTGTGTTGGATTGAGTATTATGAATCTGAAATTATTTGGTGTTATTTTAGTACGAACTCTTGGATAGATCGATCGGAAAGAATAGCTTCGAGGTGGTTTCGTACCCTACAAACGATTTCTTCGTATGTTCTTCACTAGATAGGAACTTCGGAGTGATTCTTCGTTGCACGTTGAGGGATGGTTATATGATGCAATTATATTAGCATTGTTGAGAGATTGCACTAGCGAAAGTATGGACCCTAGGCCTCATTTTCACGCATTGCAATACCGTTTGTGCTCCATTTTATCAATTGCTACCTTGCTGTTTTTTATTGTTCTTATTACAAAAATCAATATCTACTATCCATATTACACTTGTATCACCATCTCTTCGCCGAACTAGAGCACCTATACAAATTACCATTGTATTTGTTGTGTTGGGGACACAAAAGACTTTTTATTATGTGCTTGTAGGGTTGTTTGAGAGAGACCATCTTCATCCTATGCCTCCCACAGATTGATAAACCTTAGGTCATCCACTTGAGGGAAAATTGCTACTGTCCTAGAAAACTCTGCGCTTGGAGGCTCAACACGTGTCTACAAGAATAAGTTACGTAGTAGACATCAATCTCTTTTCTGACGCCCTTGCCGAGGAGGTGAGTGCATGAAGGTATATCTTTAGATCTTGCAATCGAATCTTTTAGTTTCTTGTTTGTCACTAGTTTTGTTTATAAAGGAAAACTACATAAAAATGGAATTGAGGTTGCATCATATTGTTGATCATCTTTATAACATCTTTCTTGAAAATGATGGATCGGAAAATTGTGCTCAATTGTTTGAAGAAGAAGTCAATAAAATGTTTGGCACAAAATATTTGAATGATGAGCATGATTGCAATGTTGTTAGTATGAATTCTTTGAATATCCAAAATGCTAATGATGATTGCACAAGTGATCATGACAAAAATGTTTCTAATAAGCATGTCAATTTTTGTGGAGTGCATAAAGTTTGTGAAGACGTGCCTTATATGGAAGATAGATTTTGCAAGAAGCGTAAACACGATAGAACCAATTCTTTGCTCAAAGTGTTAGATGAATTTGCTACAAAATTATGTTCTCTTTGTCCTATTACTTTTGAACTTCGCAATAAGGTTGGTCATGTTAATTTCCAATGCAAACTCTTTCATGATCGAATCGTGTCCAAATATTGCAATAACTTGATCACCCTTGAACTTTATAAGGAGCTTTGTCTATTTTTGGGGAGTGAAGAATTGACACATAAAAATAGTTGGTTTGAAGTATCCATTCTCACGGATGACATTGAAACTGAACTAAAGAATATCTATATGTTTTGCATGGTAAATTGCAATGAGAATGCTTATATTGCTAACTATTGAAAGATGGGAAACCAATAGAAATAGACACATAAAAAGGAATACTAATGAAAGGTTAATGATTTCCACTTTCCCTCCTATTGTCTCTCATGATGAAATAGGTGACGACGAGGAGCTCCCTATTCAACCAATCTCTTCAACAAGAAGCTTGAAAAAATTGATTAAACCCATACGTGAGGTGATGAAGAAGAAAAGGAAAAGAAGAAAAAATAGAGGTAAAAAGGTATCTCTCCCAAATGTTGCTCCTATTATTGATGTGCCTCATGAAAATGAATCAAAAATAATTGTGGAAGATGATGCACTTGACGATGATATTGCTTCTACGTCTTATGGCACAATGTTCGGGAGCACTATTGATGATGGTTTTGTTATGCCTATTGCTCGTTGTGATGATTATGATTGGGAAGATAATGATACTTCTTATAATCTTGTAAATCTTTTTGGCATCAACTTGGGAAATTATGATGATAGCAATTTTTATACTGTTGGTGCTATTCATACTATTAATGATGAAAGTGATTATGCTTATGATATGCCAAGCCACAAGCTTGGGGATGCCATGTTTGATGAGAATGACATGTTTGAGAATTTATTTGCTGCAATTAATGTTTGTCCCAAGCTTGGGGATGCCATGTTTAATGAATATGATCTTTTTAGTCCCCCTACTTTGAACGATCAAATTTGCTATGATGATTGCATGCCTCCTATCTATGATGAGGACAAAGTTGCTACTTATGATGATTATTGTGATGATACTTATGTTATAAAAAGTAGTGATGATTATATTTATAAGGCTTGTCATAGTTATGATTACCCTTTTCTAAACATTACTATTTTAATGTGGAAACAATTTATAGCATTCAAATTTCATATCATACTCCCACCATTGTGAATGAGAAGAAATTTTCTTATGTGGAGTGTAATAAAATTTCTATGCTTGCGGATCATGAAAAGGATGTTTTATGTGATGGTTATATTGATGAATCTATTCATTATGCTACTGAAAATTATTATGAGAGAGGAACTTATGATTCATGATGCTCTTGTTATATTTCAATCCTTATATTTTATGCGAGCATCAATGAACTCGTCATGCCTAGCTAAAAGGCATTAAAGAAAAGTGCTTGTTGGGAGACAACCCAACACTTTTACCTACTGTTTTTGTGTGTTAACATAATTACTCTACTGTAGTAATCATGTTTTATTGCTTTCGTTTCAATAAAGTGCCAATTAAGACCTTTGGGATGGTCTATGGTGATAGTTGATTTGATCTTGCTGAAAAATAGAAACTTTTCTGCTCAGGAAAATAATTCTCATTTTTAACAGAAGCGTGATAGAATGCTGATTCTTTTTGAGGAAGATTAATAGACAAATTTCCCAGGTTTTCCCAATTTTTCAGAATTTTTGGAGTAGCAGAAGTATGGTTGGAGTACAAATTACTACACACTATTCTGTTTTTGAAAGATTCTATTTTCAATGCATAGTTTGCTTGTTTTCCAGTTTCTATGCATTATGTTGCTCAATATAAATTGTGGAAATGATATGCTACAGTAGGAATTGTGTGGAAACAATTATGAATCTTGTCTTTTACAGTAGAAAAGTGAATTGGTTTGCGCCTTATCATACTAACCCATCTCACGAAGTTCCGTTAAGTTTTGTGTGATTGAAGTTTTCAAGTTTTGGGTGAGATGTCGATATGAGGAGAATAAGGAGTGACAAGACCCTAAGCTTGGGGATGCCCAAGGCACGCCAAGTTAAAATCCAAGGAGGATCCAAGCAACTAAGCTTGGGGGGTGCCCCGGAAGGCATCCCCTCTTTCGTCTCCAACATTATCAGTAACCTCACTTGGAGCTACATTTTTATTCATCACATGATATGTGTTTTGCTTGGAGCATCATTTTCTTTTGTTAGGATTTTCTTTATGTTATTTATAATAAGGTTTCGCATGCTTCTTTTCAATAAAAATGTCAAGGATAGCCTTTACCATGCTTATCTTGCAAGTTTATGAGTTGTTGTTTCAAAACATAAAGTTTATCGCTGTTGCAAAAATTCACTAGAAAAGTATGTTGAAACATTTTGCACAATAAGATCTGATAAATTTTCTACAGTGTGGTAAATTTTCATAATTTTTGGAGTTAAATAAGTATTGATACTCTTGCATTCTTTATAGACTGTACTGTTTTGGCAGATTGATGTTATGTTTGCATATGTTTGCTTGTTTAATGATTCTATTTGAGGATAGGAGTATTAAATGCAGAGGCATTTAGTATGTAATATTGAATAATAATTTTAGTGATTTTATATAGTAGAGAATGATACGGTTTTGCATTTATTTATACTAACTTATCTCACGAGTCCTTGTTGAGTTTTGTGTGGATGAAGTTTTTGAGATTTAGGAAAACCGTGATATGAGAGGAATTAAGGAGACACAAAAGATCAAGCTTGGGGATGCCCAAGGCACCCCAAGATAATATTTCAAGAAGTCTCAAGCATCTAAGCATGAGGATGCCCCGGTAGGCATCCCACCTTTCTTCATCAACAATTATCGGTTAGTATCGATTGAGCCTAAGTTTTTGCCTCTTCACCTGAGTTGTGTTGTTCTTAGAATGTCATTTTATTTTGTTTTTGCTTGTTGTTTTAATAAAATACTTAGATCTAAAAGTTTTTAAATAAGAGAGAGTCCCCAAATAGCTACCCATTTACATAACTACTCGCTTGATCTTCACTTATATTTTTTTGGAGTAGCTTGTCATTTACTCTTATGCTTCACTTATATCCTATGAGTAAATTGTTGAATGAATTGAATACCATCAAGTTGAAATTATATCATGCTTAGCGGTAGCTTCACATTGGGTTTAGGAAGTGAAATATTTTGAAGCATGACAATCACAATATTGGTCATACAAGCAATTCATAAATAATTAGTATAAGGAAGAGAAGTTTCACATGCAAATACACTATCTTGGAAATCTTTTGTGATTGTGAGCACCCATCAAAATATTATATGCCAAAATTGTTGACGTTGGACAAGGAAGAGAACATAATGGTTTATGTTTGTTCATATTCACATAGAATTTATATTGTCGTAGATCCTTCAACATGTGGTGCTTTCGCCCCATCATTGCTAGCCAAAAATTTCGCACCAAGTAGAGATACTACTTGTACATCCAAAAACCCTTAAACCCAAATCTTATTTTCAAGAGTTCACCATACCTACCTAAGGATTGAGCAAGATCCTTCAAGTAAGTTGTCATGAGTGCAATAAGGCAATAAAAATTGCTTCTAAAAGTGTCAGATCATTTAGTGTAAAAGGAAATTGAGCGTTGTATGAACTTTTGGCAAATAATAAAAGCGACAAACTGCATAATAAAGGTTGCTATCATAAGGGGCAATATAACACGACATTCTTTTGCACTAAGGGCTTGAGCATACAAACAAATAAGCGTATAGCAAACTCTACTTCCCTATGCGAAGAGCCTACCTTTTACTTTTATGTATTTACTTTCATGCAAGAGTCAAAGTTTTTCTCTCTATTCCCTTTTATTTTCCTCTTTTGGCAAGCATCATGTGGTGAGGAAAGATCTAGGCACATATATCCAGTTGGATATGGGTAGCATGAGTTATTATTGTTGACATCACCCTTGAGGTGAATATGTTGGGAGGTGAAATTATAAGCCCCTATCTTTCTATGTGTCCGGTTGAAACGTTTTGCTCATGTGTATGCGGTGAATATTAGCAATCATAGAAGACTATATGATGGTTGAGTATGTGGAGCTTGATACGTCCATTTTTCATCATGCTTTTATATCGATATTTATTGCATTATGGGTTGTTATTACACATTATGTCACAATACTTATGCCCTCTCTCTCTTATTTTACAAGTTTACATGAAGAGGGAGAATGCCGGTAGCTAGAATTCTAGGCTGGAAAAGGAGCAAATATTAGAGACCTATTCTGCACAACTCCAAAAGTCCTGAAACTCCACGAAAGTAAGTTTTGGAATATTTTAAAAATATTGGGTGAAGAAAGCACCAGAGGGGGGCCACCCATTGTCCACGAGGGTGGAGGGCGCGCCCCTGCCTCGCGGGCCACCTGGAAGCCCCCCCCCGATGCCCATCTTCTGGTATAAGGTGTCTTTTGCCTGGAAAAATCATAAGAAAGTTTTTGGGACGAAGCACCGCCGTCTCGAGGCGGAACCTTGGCGGAACTAATCTAGGGCTCTGGCGGAGCTGTTCTGTCGGGGAAATATCCCTCTGGGAGGGGGAAATCGTCACCATCGTCATCACCATCGGTCCTCTCATTGGGAGGGGGTCAATCTCCATCAACATCTTCACCAGCACCATCTCCTCTCAAACCCTAGTTCATCTCTTGTATCCGACCTTTGTCTCAAAACCTCAGATTGGTACCTCTGGGTTGCTAGTAGTGCTGATTACTCCTTGTAGTTGATGCTAGTTGGTTTATTCGGTGGAAGATTATATGTTCAGATCCTTTATGCACATTAATACCCCTCTGATTATGAACATGAATATGATTTGTGAGTTGTTACGTTTGTTCCTGAGGACATGGGAGAAGTCTTGTTATAAGTAGTCATGTGAATTTGGTATTCGTTCAATATTTTGATGAGATGTATGTTGTCTTTCCTCTAGTGGTGTTATGTGAACGACGACTACATGACACTTCACCATTGTTTGGGCCTAGGGGAAGGCATTGGGAAGTAATAAGTAGATGATGGGTTGCTAGAGTAACAAAATCTTAAACCCTAGTTTATGCGTTGCTTCGTAAGGGGCTGATTTGGATCCATATGTTTCATGCTATGGTTAGGTTTACCTTAATTCTTCTTTCGTAGTTGCGGATGATTGCGAGGGGGGTTAATCATAAGTGGGATGCTTGTCCAAGGAAGGGCAGTACCCAAGCACCGGTCCACCCACATATCAAATTATCAAAGTATTGAACGTGAATCATATGAGCATGATGAAAACTAGCTTGACAATAATTTCCCTGTGTCCTCGGGAGCGCTTTCCTTTATATAAGAGTTTTTCCAGGCTTGTCCTTTGCTGCAAAAAGGATTGGGCCTCCATGCTGCAACTTGTTTACTTTTGTTACTTGTTACCCGTTATGAATTACCTTATCACAGAACTATCTGTTACCGATAATTTCAGTGCTTGCAGAGAACACCTTACTGAAAACTGCTTGTCATTGCCTTCTGCTCCTCATTGGGTTCGACACTCTTACTTATCGAAAGGACTACGATATATCCCCTATACTTGTGGGTCATCAAGACTCTTTTCTGGCGCCGTTGCCGGGGAGTGAAGCGCCTTTGGTAGGTGGAATTTGGTAAGGAAAAATTTATATAGTGTGCTGAAATTTACTGTCACTTGTTACTATGGAAAATAATCCTTTGAGGGGCTTGTTCGAGGTATCTTCACCCCAACGAGTAGAGAAAAGAGTTGCTCCTCAACCTACTGAACCTACTGAAAATGTTTACTTTGAAATTCCTTTGGGTATATATGATAGAGAAACTGCTAGCTAATCCTTTTATAGGAGATGGGACATTACATCCTGATATGCACCTAATCCATGTGGATGAAGTTTGTGAATTATTTAAGCTTACAGGTATGCCCGAGAATGTTATCAAGAAGAAGCTCTTCCCTTTAGCTTTGAAGGGAAAGGCATTGACATGGTTTAGGCTATGTGATGATATGTGATCATGGAACTACAACCGATTGAAATTGGAATTTCATCATAAGTTTTATCCTATGCATCTGGTTCATCGTGATCGTAATTATATATATACTTTTTGGCCTCGCGAAGGAGAAAGGATCGCTCAAGCTTGGGGGAGGATTAAGTCAATGTTATATTCATGCCCCAATCATGAGCTCTCATGAGAAATTATTATTCAAAATTTTTATACTCGGCTTTCTCTCAATAATCGCTCCTTGCTCGATACTTCTTGTACTGGTTCTTTTACGATGAAGACTATTGAATTCAGATGGTATTTATTGGAAAGAATTAAATTCAACTCTGAAGATTGGGAACTCGACGAAGGTAAGGAGTCAGGTATAACACCTAAGTTTGATTGTGTTAAATCTTTTATGGATACCAATGCTTTTCGTGAATTTAGCACTAAATGTGGACTTGACTCTGAGATAGTAGCTTCTTTCTGTGAATCATTTGCTACTCATGTTGATCTCCCTAAGGAGAAGTGGTTTAAATATCATCCTCCCATTGAAGTAAAAGTAGTTGAACCTATTAAAGTTGAAGAAAAGACTATCACTTATAATGTTGATCCTATTGTTCCTACCGCTTATATTGAGAAACCACCTTTCCCTGTTAGAATAAAGGATCATGCTAAAGCTTCGACTATGGTTCATAAGAGTAATGCTAGAACACCTACACCCTCTGAGAAAATTAAATTTGAACCTAGTATTGCTATGGTTAAGGATCTCTTGGTCAATAATATTGATGGGCATGTTATGTACTTCTATGATGAAGCTGCTAGAATTGCTAGACCCGATACTAAAAATGAAAATAGACCTGTTGTAGGCATGCCTGTTGTTTCTGTTAAAATAGGAGATCATTGCTATCATGGCTTATGTGACATGGGTGCTAGTGCGAGTGCAATACCTCATTCTTTATACGAAGAAATTATGCATGATATTGCACCCCCAGAAAATCACTCAATTCCGCCCAATAGCTCTCTGCCCGGTTTTGTACAAAATCGCAGCCAAGGCTTGCACCAACAGGCTTCGGGGTCTGATGGATGAGATTATTGGTGAGGAGCAAAGTGCTTTCGTACCCGGCCGGTTGATTACTGATAATATCCTGGTAGCATATGAAAGCGTGCATGCAATGAGGAAAAAGAAGATACGCAAGCAAGCCTATTGTGCCGTGAAACTAGATATGCTTAAAGCCTTTGTTGTGTCGAGTGGCACTATCTAGAGGCTATGTTAACCAAGTTGGGTTTTTGTGATAGGTTTATTCGTCTGATCATGAAGTGTGTCACCTCAGTCAGATTCGCTGTAAAGGTCAACGGTTCTCTCCTTCCGTATTTCACACCTACGAAGGGGCTGCGCCAGGGTGACCCAGTCTCTCCATTCCTCTTTCTCATATGTACAGAAGGCCTCACTTCTTTGATGAATCATTATGGTGGTGCACTGGTTGATAGAGGAATTAGGGTGAGTGTACATTCACCTTGGGTTAATCATCTGCTCTTTGCGGACGACAGTTTGATGTTCATGAATGCAAATGTACAAAGCGCACATAGATTGAATGAAATTCTCCAGTTATATGCTGCATGCTCCGGCCAAGCAGTTAACAGGGAGAAGAGTGCCATTTATTTCAGTCCAAATGCTTCAGATCAATTGAGGACAGGAATTAAACAAGTACTTGGTATTTTTGTGGAAGCTTTTACCGAACGCTACCTGGTTCTCCCAACTGCTGTGGGAAGGATTACAAGTGGTATCTTTGATCACATTGGTGAAAGGTGTCGAGGTAAAATGCAAGGGTGGTCAGTGAAAAACTTGGCGTGCGCAGGTAGAGAAGTTCTTCTCAAATCCATGGTTCAGGCCATTCCTACCTACAACATGACTTGTTTTCAATTGACAAAAAAGTTTGTAAGCAACTTACATCTTCTATGGCGAAATACTGGTGGAGTAGTGATATTGATAGACGGTCCTTGCACTGGATATCATGGGATAAACTCTCAACACCAAAAGTAAAGGGAGGCATGGGATTCTGAGACTTTGCTCAATTCAACCTAGCTTTGCTAGGAAAACATGGTTGGAGGCTCATTACACATCCCAATTCCTTGTGCTCCAGAGTTTTAAAGGGCAAGTATTTCCCTAACTGTCATTTTTTGGAGGCAACAGCACCCAAGTCTGCATCCACAACATGGAAGGCCATAATTGCCGGTCGTGTTGTGGTTGAAACTGGACTGATCAAAAGGGTGGGGAATGGTGATTCCATCTCCATATGGGAAGATCATTGGATCCCCAACACTTCCATGCTCAAGCCCATAGGGCGCCTTGGCAATGATCATGTTCAAAAGGTGTCAGAGTTAATTGACCATCAGAATGGGTCTTGGCTGGTGGATAAGGTACATAGCATTTTCCTTGCTCTGGATGCAGATGCAATATTAAACATTCCGTTAAGAGCTTCTGGTGGGGAGGACTTCTATGCTTGGGCCTTGGAAAAATCAGGTGTTTATTTTGTCAAAACGGCATATCGTGCTCTAGTGACTCGGATCAAGCAATCAGATCAAGAGGAAGGAACGATAGCAGAAACTTCATCGTCAAATAAACACCTTTGGACAGCCTTTTGGAAACTCAAGGTCATTCCAAGAGTCCGCGTCTTTTGGTGGCGAGTCCTGCGAGGTATTTTGCCGGACTACGTCACTCTGCAACGTCGCCATATTAGGAGGATGGCAAGATGTGATCTATGCAATGCGGCAGAGGAAGATCTGTAACATGCACTTGTAGCCTGCTCACACGCTAAGCAGTATTGGTCTGCAGTGAGAGACCTTTTGGGCCTCAAACTACCCAGATTACATCCTACGACTTGGGCGAAGGACATATTGATGGACGACATGATCACAGACCAAGATAGATGCAAGATTATGACTATCATGCATGCAATATGGTCTGCCAGAAATCGACGGACTCATGACAAGGTTCCGTTCAATCCTTTTCATGCTGTGAAGACCATCCGAGATGATTTACTACTTCTAGAAATTCCAAAACCTGCTAGTGCTGTCTTGGGGGTGCAATGGTGCCCACCTGATGTTGGCTGGGTCAAAATCAACATAGATGGGGCGATAAACAGCGAAGTACATTGTGCTGGGGGAGGTGGTGTAGCTCGATCCCACCTGTCCTTCATGGGAGCTTGGAGTAAACCCTTCCCCAAAGTAACTGATCCACTAATCGCTGAAGCAATGGCACCCAGGGAGGGTGTTATATTTGCCCAACTTCATGGTTTATCACACGTCGTGATGGAGGTGGATTGCTTAGAGGTGCTGAACCTCTGGTCGTCGTGTAACAATTGTCGCTCTATTGTTGCGCATATCTTAGATGAAATTGGGGAGAAGTCGACTAGTTTTATCTCTTTTTCTATTATGCATGTCCCAAGGGGTGGTAATTGTTTGGGCGATCTCTGTGCAAAGCAAGCCTGTACCATGCTGGTGTCAGACTGCTGGCTGGAGGAGTGCCCTTCCTTTCTTATTAGCAGCCTACGGGCGGACTGTAATCGGATGTTATTAAAGCAATAAAGCTCCACATATTCCCGGCCAAAAAAGAAGGTATTGATGTTCCAATTAATATTGCCAACAGAGATACTATTTCACCAGTTGGGATTATTAAAGATGTTGAAGTCTTGTGTGGGAAAGTTAAATATCCTACTTATTTTCTTGTTCTTGGTTCCCCACAAGATGACTTTTGTCCCATTATATTTGGTAGACCCTTCTTGAATACTGTTAATGCTAAGATAGACTGCAAAAAGGATATTGTTACTGTTGATTTAGGGGATATGTCTCATGATTTCAATTTTGCTAAATTCTGTAGTCAACCCCATGATAAAGAATTGCCTAGTAAAGATGAAATTATTGGTCTTGCTTCTATTGCCGTGCCTCCTAATGATCCTTTAGAACAATATTTGCTAGACCATGAAAATGATATGCTTATGAATGAAAGAAGGGAAATAGATGAAGTATTCTTTAAACAGGGACCTATTTTGAAACACAACTTGCCTGTTGAAATTCGAGGGGATCCTCCTCCACCCAAGGGTGATCCCGTGTTCGAGCTTAAACCATTACCTGATACACTTAAATATGGTTATCTTGATGAAAAGAAGATATATCCTGTTATTATTAGTGCTATCCTTTCATAACAGGAATAAGAGAGATTACTGAAACCTCTGAAGAAGCACCGTGCTGCTATTGGATATACTCTTGATGATATTAAGGGCATTAGTCTCACTCTATGCCAGCACAAAATAAAACTGGAGAAAGACGCTAAACCGGTTGTTGATCACCAACAATGGTTAAATCCTAAGATGAAAGAAGTGGTAAGAAATGAAATACTAAAGCTTCTAGAGGCAGGTATGATTTATCCTATTGCTAATAATTAGTGGGTAAGTCCTGTCCATTGTGTCCCTAAGAAGGGAGGTATTACTGTTGTTCCTAATGATAAAGATGAATTGATCCCACAAAGGATTGTTACAGGTTATAGAATGGTAATTTATTTCCGCAAATTAAATAAAGCTACTAGAAAGGACCATTACCCTTTATCTTTTATTGATCAAATGCTAGAAAGATTATCCAAACATACACATTTTTGCTTTCTAGACGGTTATTCTGGTTTCTCTCAGATACTTGTGTCGAAAGAAGATCAGAAAAATACCACTTTTACTTGCCCTTTCGGTACCTTTGCTTATAGACGTATGCCTTTTGGTTTGTGTAATGCACCTGATACCTTTCAAAGATGTATGACTGCTATATTCTCTAACTTTTTTGAAAAGATTGTTGAGGTTTTCATGGATGATTTCTCCGTGTAGGGAACTTCTTTTGATTATTGCTTAAGCTACCTTGTTCCAGTTTTGTAGAGATGTGAAGAAACTAATCTTGTCTTGAATTGGGAGAAGTGCCACTTTATGGTTAATGAAGTTATTGTCTTGGGGCATAAAGTTTCTGAAAGAGGTATTGAAGTTGATAAAGCTAAAATTGATGCTATTGAAAAGATGTCGTGTCCTAAGGACATTAAGGGTATAAGAAGTTTCCTTGGTCATGCCGGTTTTTATAGGAGGTTCATTAAAGACTTCTCAAAAATTTCTAGGCCTCTAACTAATCTTTTACAAAAAGATCTTCCTTTTGTCTTTGATGATGATTGTGTAGAAGCATTTGAAATACTTAAGAAAGCCTTGATTTCTGCACCTATTGTCCCACCTGATTGGAATTTACCCTTTGAAATTATGTGTGATGATAGTGACTATGTTGCAGGTCCTTTTCTAGGACAAAGAGTTGATAAGAAATTAAATGTTATCCAATATGCCAGTAAAACTCTAGACAGTGCCCAGAGAAATTATGCTACTACTGAAAAGGAATTTTTAGCAGTTGTATTTGCTTGTGATAAGTTCAGACCTTATATTGTTGATTCTAAAGTAACTGTTCACACTGATCATGCTGCTATTAAATATCTTATGGAAAAGAAAGATGCTAAACCTAGACTTATTAGATGGGTTCTCTTGCTACAAGAATTTGATTTGCATATTTTTGATAGAAAGGGAGCTGAGAACCCCGTTGCAGACAACTTGTCTAGGTTAGAGAATGTTCTTCATGACCCACTCCCTATTGATGATAGTTTTCCTGATGAACAATTAGATGTCTGATACATCTCCAACGTATCTATAATTTTTGATTGTTCCATGCTATTATATTATCTGTTTTGGATGTTTACGGGCTTTACTAAACACTTTTATATTAATTTTGGGACTAACCTATTAACCAGAGGCCCAGCCCAAATTGTTGTTTTCTTGCCTATTTCAGTGTTTCGAAGAAAAGGAATATTAAACGGAGTCCAAACAGAATGAAACCTTTGGGAGAGTTATTTTTGAACGGAAGCAACAAGGACTTGGAGTAGACGTCGGTGAAGCTTCGAGGTGGCCACGAGGCAGGGAGGCGCGCCTGCCCCCCTAGGCACGCCCCCACCCTCGTGGCTCCCCTGACCGACTTTTTTCGCCTATATATATCAATATACCCTAAAAACATCGGGGAACAGAATAGATCGGGAGTTTTGCCACCAGAAGCCCGTAGCCACCGAAAACCAATCTAGACCCGTTTCGGCACCCTGCCGGAGGGGGGAATCCCTCTCCGGTGGCCATCTTCATCATCTCGGTGCTCTCCATGACGAGGAGGGAGTAGTTCTCCCTCAGGGCTGAGGGTATGTACCAGTAGCTATGTGTTTGATCTCTCTCTCTCGCGCGCGTTCTTGAGTCGGCACGATCTTGATGTATCGCGAGCTTTGCTATTATAGTTGGATCTTATGATGTTTCTCCCCCTCTACTCTCTTGTAATGGATTGAGTTTTCCCTTTGAAGTTATCTTATCGGATTGAGTCTTTAAGGATTTGAGAACACTTGATGTATGTCTTGCACGTGCTTATCTATGGTGACAATGGGATATCATGTGATCCACTTGACGTATGTTTGGGTGATCAACTTGCGAGTTCCGAGACCTCGTGAACTTATGCATAGGGGTTGGCACACATTTTCGTCTTGACTCTCCGGTAGAAAACTTTGGGGCACTCTTTGAAGTTCTTTGTGTTGGTTGAATAGATGAATCTGAGATTGTGTGATGCATATCGTATAATCATACCCACGGATACTTGAGGTGACATTAGGGTTTTGGTTGATTTGTGTCTTAAGGTGTTATTCTAGTATGAACTCTTGAATAGATCAATCAGAAAGAATAACTTTGAGGTGGTTTCGTACCCTACCATAATCTCTTCATTTGTTCTCCGCTATTAGTGACTTTGGAGTGGCTCTTTGTTGCATGTTGAGGGATAGTTATATGATGCAATTATGTTATTATTGTTGAGAGAACTTGCACTAGTGAAAGTATGAACCCTAGGCCTTGTTTCCTAGCATTGCAATACCATTTGTGCTCACTATTACCACTTGCTACCTTGCTGTTTTTATATTTTCAGATTACAAAAACCTTTATCTACCATCCATATTGCACTTGTATCACCATCTCTTCGCCGAACTAGTGCACCTATACAATTTACCATTGTATTGGGTGTGTTGGGGACACAAGATACTCTTTGTTATTTGGTTGCAGGGTTGTTTGAGAGAGACCATCTTCATCCTACGCCTCCCACGGATTGATAAACCTTAGGTCATCCACTTGAGGGAAATTTGCTACTGTCCTACAAACCTCTGCACTTGGAGGTCCAACAATGTCTACAAGAAGAAGGTTGTGTAGTAGACATCAAGCTCTTTTCTGCCGCCGTTGCCGGGGAGGTTAGAGCTTGAAGGTATATCTTTACATCTTGCAATCGAATCTTTTAGTTTCTTGTTTTATCACTAGTTTAGTTTATAAAAAAAAATTACAAAAAAATGGAATTGAGGATACCTCATATGCTTCATCTTTTTAATGTTTTTCGTGACAATAAGGATTCTGATAATTGTACTCAAGTGCTAGAAGAAGAATGCATTAGAATGTTTGGCATTAAATGTTTGAATAATGAGCATGATTGCAATTTTGTTAGTGTGAACTCCTTGAATATCCATAGTACCAATGATGATTGCACCAGTCATGATGAAAATGTCTCTTATAAGCATGTCAACTTTTGTGGAGTGCATAGAGTTTGCAAGTACACACCAAGTAGGGAGGATAGATTTTGCAAGAGGCATAAGTATTTAGAAACTAAATGGTTGCAAGAGAGGCTAGATGTTTGTGCTGAAAATTTAAAATTTCTTCGCCATACTTGTGAACTTTGCCACAAACATGGTCTTTTAAATCTCCAATGCAAATTGTTTCATGATCGTATCGTTTCCAAAAATTGTGATGATTTGATTTCCCTTCCACATCATATTGAACTTAGTTTGCTTTTGGGTTATGAAGAAATGAAATGTATAACTAAGCATATTCAAGAATATAACCTTGAGAAATTCCTCGATATTGATCCAGAAGAAATTTTTATGTATTATGCGGTGAATTGCATTGAAAATCCTTATATTGCCAATTACATAAAGAAAAGAAAACAAATAGAGGATGAAGAGAATACTGATGAAAGGGAAGAGGCTTCCCAATATCATCCTATTATTTCTTATGATCAATCAGGTAACGAGGAGGAGCCTTCTATTCAACCAATCTCATTAATAAGGAGATCCAAAAAGAGGATTAAACCCACACATGATGAGAAGAAGAAAAATAAAATACGGGGAAGCAAAGGTAAAAAGGTATCGCTCCCAAATGATGTTGCTCCTATTACTCATTGTGATGATGATAATTGCTATACTATTGGTGCTATCCATACTATTAATGATGAGAGTGACTATGCTTATGATATGAAAAGGCCCAAGCTTGGGGATGCTATGTTTGATGAGAATGACATGTTTGAGAATGTATTTTCTTCAATTAATGTTTGTCCCAAGCTTGGGGATGCTACGTTTGATGAAGATGATATTTTTAGTCTCCCAAGTTTTGATGAGCAAATTTATTATGATGATAGCATGCCTCCCATTTATGATGGTTATATTGATGAAAGTGGGTTTGGAAGACTGTCAACTTTAGGAAGTAATGATCCCACTATTTTGGAGGATGTTGAATCTTATTGTGACAATTATGAAAGTGGATTTGGAGAGGTCATGACTTTATTTAGTAATGATTCCACTATCTTGGAAGAGGTTTCAATTGATTATGATGAGAACAAAGTTGCTACTTATGATGATTATTGTGATGATACTTATGCTATAAAAAGTAATGATGATTATATTTATAAAACTTGTCATGATTATGATTACCCCTTTTCTGAACATTACTCTTTTAATATGGAAACAATTTATAGTATTCGAGTTTCTTATGATACTCCCACTATTCTGAATGAGAATAATTTTTCTTATGTGGAGAGTAATAAAATTTCTATGCTTGCGGCTTATGAAAAGAATGCTTTATGTGATATTTATATTGTTGAATTCATTCATGATGCTACTGAAAATTATTATGAGGGAGGAATATATGCCTGTAGGAATTGCAACAATATCAAGTTTCCTCTCTATGTGCTTAAAGTTTTGAAGTTTTGCTTGGTTTATCTTCCTATGCAAGTTGATTATTGTTCCCATAAGTTGTTTGCTCACAAAATCCCTATGCATAGGAAGTGGGTTAGACTCAAATGTGCTAGTCATATTATTCATGATGCTCTCTTTATATTTCAATTCTTATCTTTTATGTGAGCATCATTGAAATCATCATGCCTAGCTAGGGGCATTAAACGATAGCGCTTGTTGGGAGGCAACCCAATTTTTATTTTTATTCCTTGATTTTTTTTTCCTTTTTAGTAATAAATAATTCATATAGCCTCTGTTTAGATGTGGTTTTATTTTTTAATTAGTGTTTGTTCCAAGTAGAACCTTTGGGAAGACTTGGGTGAAGTCTTTGTGATCTTGCTGTACAAAACAGAAACTTTAGCGCTCACGAGATTTGCTGCCATTCTTTAATGGAGAGTGATATTTAGTTAATTCTTTTTGAAGATTATTAATAGATAAATTCCTCACGTCCATAAATTTATTTTAGAATTTTTGGGGTTCCAGAAGTATACGTTTGATCCAGATTACTACAGACTGTTCTGTTTTTGACAGATTCTGTTTTCTATGTGTTGTTTGCTTATTATGATGAATCTATGAGTAGTATCGGAGGGTATGAACCATAGATAAGTTGGAATACAGTATATATTACACCAATATGAATTTATAATGAGTTCACAACAGTACCTAAGTGGCGATTTATTTTATTATACTAATGGAGCTTATGAGTTTTCTGTTAAGTTTTGTGTTGTGAAGTTTTCATGTTTTGGGTAAAGATTCGATGGACTATGGAATAAGGAGTGGAAAGAGCCTACGCTTGGGGATGCCCAAGGCACCCCAAGGTAATATTCAAGGACAACCAAGAGCCTAAGCTTGGGGATGCCCCGGATGGCATCCCCTCTTTCGTCTTCGTCTATCGGTAACTTTACTTGGAGCTATATATTTATTCACCACATGATATGTGTTTTGCTTGGAGCATCATTTTATTTTATTTTATTTTTTGCTTGCTCTTTGAATAAAGTACCAAGATCTGAAATTATTAAATGTTAGAGAGTCTTCACATAGTTGCATAATTATTCGATTACTCATTGATCTTCACTTATATCTTTCGAGTAGTTTGTCATTTGCTCTAGTGCTTCACTTATATCCTTTTAGAGCATGGCGGTGGTTTTATTTTATAGAAATAATTGATCTCTCATGCTTCACTTCTATTATTTTGAGAGTCCTAAACATAATGGTAATTTTCTTTGGTTATGAATTTAGTCCTAATATGATGGGCATCCAAGATGGGTATAATAAATACTTTCATATAAAGTGCATTGAATACTATGAGAAGTTTGATACTTGATGATTGTTTTGAGATATGGAGATAGTGATATTAAAGTTATGCTAGTTGAGTAGTCGTGAATTTGAGAAATACTTGTGTTGAAGTTTGCAAGTCCCGTAGCATGCACATATGGTAAACGTTGTGTAACAAATTTGAAACATGAGGTGTTATTTAATTGTCTTCCTTATGAGTGGCGGTCGGGGACGAGCGATGGTCTTTTCCTACCAATCTACCCCCCTAGGATCATGCGTGTAATACTTGGTTTTTGATGACTTGTAGATTTTTGCAATAAGTATGTGAGTTCTTTATGACTAATGTTGAGTCCATGGATTATACGCACTCTCACCCGTCCATCATTGCTAGCCTCTTCCGTACCTCGCATTGCCCTTTCTCACCTTGAGAGTTGGTGCAAACTTCGCCGGTGCATCCAAACCCCGTGATACGATACGCTCTATCACACATAAACCTCCTTATATATTCCTCAAAACAGCCACTGTACCTACCTATTATGGCATTTCCATAGCCATTCCGAAATATATTGCCATGCAACTTTCCACCATTCCGTTTATTATGACACACATCATCATTGTCATATTGCCTTGCATGATCATGTAGTTGACATCGTATTTGTGGCAAAGCCACCGTTCATAATTCTTTCATACATGTCACTCATGAGTCATTGCACATCCCGGTACACCGCCGGAGGCATTCATATAGAGTCATATCTTGTTCTAGTATCGAGTTGTAATCATTGAGTTGTAAATAAATAGAAGTGTGATGATCATCATTAATAGAGCATTGTTCCAAAAAAAGGGAAAGGCCAAAAAAAGAAGGCCCCAAAAAAGGGGCAATGCTACTATCCTTTTTTTCCACACTTGTGCTTCAAAGTAGCACCATGATCTTTATGATAGAGAGTCTCTTGTTTTGTCATTTTCATATACTAGTGGGAATTTTTCATTATAGAACTTGGCTTGTATATTCCAACAATGGGCCTCCTCAAGTGCCCTAGGTCTTCGTGAGCAAGCAAGTTGGATGCACACCCACTTAGTTTCTTTTGTTGAGCTTTCATACATTTATAGGTCTAGTGCATCCGTTGCATGGCAATCCCTACTCCTTGCATTGACATCAATTGATGGGCATCTCCCTAGCCCATTGATTAGCCGCGTCAATGTGAGACTTTCTCCTTTTTGTCTTCTCCACATAACCCCCTTCATTATATTCTATTCCACCCATAGTGCTATATCCATGGATCACGCTCATGTATTGTGTGAAAGTTGAAAAAAGTTAGAGATTACTAAAGTATGAAACAATTTCTTGGCTTGTCATCGGGGTTGTGCATGATGAGAGCATTCTTGTGTGACGAAAATGGAGCATGACCAAACTATATGATTTTGTAGGGATGAACTTTCTTTGGCCATGTTATTTTGAGAAGACATGAGTACTTTGTTAGTATGCTTGAAGTATTATTATTTTTATGTCAATATTAAAATTTTGTCTTGAATCTTTCGGATCTGAATATTCTTGCCACAATTAAGAGGATTACATGGATAAATATGTTAGGTAGCATTCCACGTCAAGAATTCTGTTTTTATCATTTACCTACTCGAGGACGAGGAGGAATTAAGCTTGGGGATGCTTGATACGTCTCCAACGTATCTATAATTTTTTATTGTTCCATGCTATTATATTACCTGTTTTGGATGTTTATGGGCTTTACTAAACACTTTTATATTATTTTTGGGACTAACCTATTAACCAGATGCCCAGCCCAAATTGTTGTTTTCTTGCCTATTTCAGTGTTTCGAAGAAAAGGAATATCAAACGGAGTCCAAACAGAATGAAACCTTCGGGAGAGTTATTTTTGGAACGGAAGCAATCCAGGAGACTTGGAGTAGACATCAGGGAAGCTTCATGGTGGCCACAAGGTGCGCCTGCCCCCCTGGGCGTGCCCCCACCCTCGTGGCTCCCCTGACCGACTTCTTTCGCCTATATATATCAATATACCCTAAAAACATCGGGGAATAGAATAGATCGGGAGTTCTGCCGCCAGAAGCCTTCGTAGCCACCGAAAATCAATCTAGACCCATTCCGGCACCCTGCCAGAGGGGGGAATCCCTCTTCGGTGGCCATCTTCATCATCCCGGCGCTCTCCATGACGAGGAGGGAGTAGTTCTCCCTCGGGGCTGAGGGTATGTACCAGTAGCTATGTGTTTGATCTCTCTCTCTCTCGCGCGTTCTTGAGTCGGCACGATCTTGATGTATCGCGAGCTTTGCTATTATAGTTGGATCTTATGATTTTTCTCCCCCTCTACTCTCTTGTAGTGGATTGATTTTTCCCTTTGAAGTTATCTTATCGGATTGAGTATTTAAGGATTTGAGAACACTTGATGTATGTCTTGCACGTGCTTATCTGTGGTGACAATGGGATATCATGTGATCCACTTGATGTATGTTTGGGTGATCAACTTGCAAGTTCCGTGACCTCGTGAACTTATTCATAGGGGTTGGCACACGTTTTCGTCTTGACTCTCCGGTAGAAACTTTGGGGCACTCTTTGAAGTTATTTGTGTTGGTTGAATAGATGAATCTAAGATTGTGTGATGCATATCGTATAATCATACCCACGGATACTTGAGGTGACATTGGAGTATCTAGGTCAAATTAGGGATTTGCTTGATTTGTGTCTTAAGGTGTTATTCTAGTACGAACTCTTGAATAGGTCGATCAGAAAGAATAACGTTGAGGTGGTTTCATACCCTACCATAATCTCTTCGTTTGTTCTCCGCTATTAGTGACTTTGGAGTGACTCTTTGTTGCATGTTGAGGGATAGTTATATGATCCAATTATGTTATTATTGTTGAGAGAACTTGCACTAGTGAAAGTATGAACCCTAGGCCTTGTTTCAACGCATTGCAATACCGTTTGTGCTCACTTTTACCACTTGCTACCTTGCTGTTTTTATATTTCCAGATTACAAAAACCTTTGTCTACCATCCATATTGCACTTGTATCACCATCTCTTCGCCGAACTAGTGCACTTATACAATTTACCATTGTATTGGGTGTGTTGGGGACACAAGAGACTCTTTGTTATTTGGTTGCAGGGTTGTTTGAGAGAGACCATCTTCATCCTTTGCCTCCCACGGATTGATAAACCTTAGGTCATCCACTTTAGGGAAATTTGCTACTGTCCTACAAACCTCTGCACTTGGAGGCCCAACAACGTCTACAAGAAGAAGGTTGTGTAGTAAACATCACTTTCATAAATGCTTCTCGTATTGCTCCACGGTATGCTGATTATGCTAATTAGATTGTTGCTAAATTTATACCACCTAGTTTCACATACCAGCAAAAGAAAGAAGTTTTTCTATGATTTGAGACATTACATCTGGCATGACCCACACCTTTATAAAGGAGTGGGTGGTGTTATTAGACGTTGTATACCTGAGCATGAACAAGAATAGATCCGATGCAAGTGTCACTCTGAGGCTTATGGAGGACACCACGCTGGAGATAGAACTGCACATAAGGTATTGCAATCCGGTTTTTATTGGCCTACTCTTCTCAAAGATGCCCGTAAGTTTGTCTTGTCTTGTGATGAATGTCAAATAATTGGTAATATTAGTAGACGTCAAGAAATGCCTATGAACTATTCACTTGTTATCGAACCATTTGATGTTTGGGGCTTTGATTATATGGGACCGTTTCCTTCCTCTAATGGTATACACATATTTTAGTTGCTGTTGATTACGTTACTAAGTGGGTACAAGCTATTCCAACTAGTAGTGCTGATCATAACACCTCTATTATGATGCTTAAAGAAGTTATTTTTCCGATGTTTGGAGTCCCTAGATACTCAATGACTGATGGTGGTTCACATTTTATTCATGGTGCTTTTCGTAAAATGCTTTCTAAGTATGATGTTAATCATAGAATTGCATCTCCATACCACCCACAGTCTAGTGATCAAGTAGAACTGAGTAATAGAGAGACTAATAGAGAGATTAAATTAATTTTGAAAAAGACTGTTAATAGATCTAGAAAGAATTGGTCCAAGAAACTTGATGATGAATTATGGGTCTATAGAACTGCATATAAAAATCCTATGGGTGTGTCTCTGTATAAAATGGTTTATGGAAAAGCATGTCACTTACCCCTCGAACTAGAACATAAGGCATATTGGTCCATCAAAGATCTCAATTATGATTTCTAACTTGCCGGTGAGAAGATACTATTTGACATTAGCTCACTTGATGAGCGGAGAACCCAGGCCTATAAGAATGCCAAACTGTTTAAAGAAAAAGTTAAAAGATGGCATGACAAAAGATACAAAAGCGTGAGTTTAATGTAGGTGATTATGTTCTGTTATACAACTCTCATTTAAGATTTTTTGCAGGAAAACTCCTCTCTAAATGGGAAGGTCCTTACATTATCGAGGAGGTCTATCGTTCCGGTGCCATAAAAATCAACAACTTCGAAGGCACAAATCCGAAGGTGGTGAACAGTCAAAGAATCAAACATTATATCTCAGGTAATCCTGTAAATGTTGAAACCAATGTTATTGATACCGTAACCCTGGAGGAGTACATAAGGGACACTTTCCAGAACGTTTCAGACTCCGAAAATGAATAGGTATGTGGTACGGTAAGTAAACCGACTCCAAAATAGTTCTAATTGCAATTTTTCTCCGTTTTGGAATATTTAAGAAAAATAGGAAAATAAGAAGTAGTCCGGAGCGTCCACGAGGGTGGAGGGCGCGCCCTATCCCCTGGGCGCGCTCCCTGCCTCGTGGGCACCTCGTGTGCCCTCCGGACTCTGTTTTCTTGCATGATACTTCTTTTGGTTGGTAAAAATTCATTATATAATCTCCCGAAGTTTTTGACCACTGTACCATGCAAATATCTCTTCCTCTTGTTTCGAGCTGTTTTTCTGACAGATCTAGATCACCATGACGTCTTCAAGTGCCCCCAAGGACAAATTTTTCGAGAAGGTCATCAACCCCTACCTCGCGGAGGTGCTGCAACACCCTCAAACCATTGAGATGTGTGAGGGGGTGTTGCACATCCGCGATGTTGAGGGACCAAGGAGGATCGGAAGCGTGGAGACAAGACTCAAAGCAATGGAGCAACAAGTTTTCAAGTGCCAGGGGATGGTGGAACACGGACTCGACGCCAACCACATGATGATCACGGAGTTCACCGACAACCACAAGCTGGATGCCAAGAACATTGGGGAGACCGTCTTCAAGCTTCACGAGAAAATCGAGCACCTCCAAGCCCAGATCTATGACCTGCAAAACCAAAACTGTGAGTATGAATATAGATTCAAGAGGATGAGTTTGGTTGCAGATTTGAGAATCCCGGAGACTCGATCATCCTTCTATGATGGTGAGCCTATGCCTTGGAAGATGGACGACAAGTCTACATCATCAACAACTCCATTATCACCACCTCCGAAGAAAGGGACATAAATACATGGGTATGGGCACTCCCCTTGGCAACTACCAAGCTGGGGGGAGGTGCCCCGGTATCGTTGTGGGATCGAAAGTATGTCTAGAGGGGGGGGGGTGATTAGACTACTTGACCAAATAAAAACTTAACCTTTTCCCAATTTTAGTTCTTGGCAGATTTTAGCTATTTTAGGACAAGTCAAGCAATCATCACATAATTCAAGAAAGCATGCAAAGAGTATATTGGCAGCGGAAAGTAAAGCATGCAACTTGCAAGAATATAAAGGGAAGGGTTTGGAGAATTCAAACGCTATTGGAGACACGGATGTTTTTCCCGTGGTTCGGATAGGTGGTGCTATCCTACATCCACGTTGATGGAGACTTCAACCCACGAAGGGTAACGGTTGCGCGAGTCCACACAGGGCTCCACCCAAGGGCAATGGTTGCGCGAGTCCACGGAGGGCTCCACCCATGAAGGGTCCACGAAGAAGCAACCACCCACAAAGGGTCCACGAAGAAGCAACCTTGTCTATCCCACCATGGCCAACGCCCACGAAGGACTTGCCTCACTAGCGGTAGATCTTCACGAAGTAGGCGATCTTCTTGCCCTTACAAACTCCTTGGTTCAACTCCACAATCTTGTCGGAGGCTCCCAAGTGACACCTAGCCAATCTAGGAGACACCACTCTCCAAGAAGTAACAAATGGTGTGTAGGTAATGAACTCCTTGCTCTTGTGCTTCAAATGATAGTCTCCCCAACACTCAACTCTCTCTCATAGGATTTGGATTTGGTGGAAAGAAGATTTGAGTGGAAAGCAACTTGGGAAGGCTAGAGATCAAGATTCATATGGTAGGAATGGAATGTCTTGGTCTCAACACATGAGTAGGTGGTTTTCTCTCAGAACATATGAGTAGGAATGATGTGTGTGTTCTGATGGCTCTCTCTCGAATGAGAAGGAGGTGGAGGGGTATATATAGCCTCCACTCAAAATCCAACCGTTACACAGTTTTCCAATCTCGGTGGGACCGAATAAATAAACTCGGTCTGACCGAAGTAGTAAACCTAGTGACCGTTAGGAATTTCGGTGGGACTGACATGCAACTCGGTAGGACCGATTCGGTTAGGGTTTGGGCATAACGTAATCTCGGTGAGACCGATTACACAAACTCGGTGGGACCGAGTTTGGTAATTAGCTAACCAGAGAGTTGGTCAGGCAAACTCGGTGGGACCGATTTGCTCTTTCGGTGGGACTGAGTGGAACTCGGTGAGACCGAAAAGTTACAAAGGGGAAACACTGAGTTTACATTGCAATCTCGGTGGGACCGATTCACTCTTTCGGTGGGACCGAAAAGTTACGAAAGGGAAACAGAGAGTTTGCAACCCCATCTCGGTGGGACCGAGATCCTTATCGGTAGGACCGAATTGCTAGGGTTTGGCAGTGGCTAATGACAATTGAAACTCGGTGGCGCCGGATAGGAAAAATCGGTAGGACCGAGTTTGACTTAGAGTTTAGGTCATATGTGGATATGGGAAAGTAGCTGAGGGTTTTTGGAGCATATCATTAAGCACATGAAGCAAGAGGATCATTAAGCAACACCTCATCCCTCCTTGATAGTATTGGCTTTTCCTATGGACTCAATGTGATCTTGGATCACTAAAATATAAAATGAAGAGTCTTGAGCTTTTGAGCTTGAGCCAATCCTTTGTCCTTAACATTTTGAGGGTTCCACTTTCACATCCACGCCATGCCAATCATTGAGCTTTCCTGAAATAATCATCTTGGAATAGTATTAGCTCAATGAGCTATATGTTGTTATGAATTACCAAAACCACCTAGGGATAGTTGCACTTTCAATCTCCCCCTTTTTGGTAATTGATGACAACATATAGATCAAAGCTTCGACAAATGATAATAAGTATGAAGTACATTGTCGCTTTGAGAAGTATGTGATAAGTAAGAGCTCCCCCTAAATTTGTGCATATTTAAAATTTGCTTTGGACTGCAAATGCACAAAGAGTTAGAATCATGGGTTACTCTTCCATGTCACATACATCTTGGTGGAGCGCTCAAAATGATAAGAATGAAATACATGCACTCATCACCAAGAATAGTGAATGATCACAAGCGATAGATAGTATGATAATATTTAAGCAAGCATTAAGCAAACATTAAGTGTAGCTTATGATCAAACACATGATCATCGATGTCTCACACATAATGACATAGTATCAAGCACTCAAAAGCAGAAAAAGTTCGAAAGACCACCAAATAAAGCAAGAGAGAAAAGCAACACTCTCTCTCTCGAAGCCTATGATCTATACATCTTCTCCCCCTTTGGCAACAAGTTACCAAAAAGTTCCTAGAAAATGCATAGTGCTAAGTCGTCGCTCAGGCTTGATCTTCAGGTGGTGGTGGAGTCCGGATCACTCCAAGGACGAAGGCTTCTGTAGATGCTGAAGTAGTCGCTGGAGTTGGAGCTGAGGTAGATGCTGGAGCTGAGGCTGTGGCTGGTGCAGACGTTGTAGCTCTGTGTCAGCAACTGGCAGTGCAGACGACCTCGGGCCTCGTGGCACTCTAGAAAAAGCATGAGTTGTGGTCCTGCCTCTCCTTTCATTCATGTGCTCCTGGAGCTGCTCTACTACAGACTGGACTTCTGTTACCTTGACATCCAAGTCATAGAACTTCTGTTCCATGATCCTCTCTAGGCTCTGCTGATTTTTGGTGAGGTTGGCTATACTTTGCTCAATTCTCAGCGAGGATGCAATCAAGTAACTGAGTTGCTCTTGTTTCGTCTTCAAGAAGTACTCAGATGCCTCCTCTTGAGTAGGCATCCTGGCAGCTTTCTCCTTCTTCGCCTTCTCCTTCTTTGCAAATGCTTGTGCAGATGATGGCTCATTCTCTGTCATCACAACTTCATTGTTCTCAAAATCTGGACGGATGGGCAGGTGTTCCTTATCCAAAAGATATATGCCCGTGCCCATCTTGGAGTTGATGAGCTCCTGAATCTGAGGGGCATATCCACAGCTCCTCTTTTGATCTGCAGCTGTCCTCTTAATGGTTTCCACAATGAGACTCATGACCTTGAATTTCTGAGGCACGTCAAAGACATGAAGCAGGTTGATCGCGTGGCCTCTGATCATCTTGTGATCTCCAGACTTAGGCAACAGAGTGTGCCTTAGTATCCAATTGATAGTAGGCAATCCTGAGAGCAGATAGTGCACTGAGCCAAACTTGAATGAGTCAAGAGCTTCATTGGGAATTTCCTTGTACATGTTGGACATGGAGTTATGGTCCATTTTCTTCTTGGCATAGATGTCCAAGTCCTCATCTTGCTCTTCTGGGGCATTGATGATCTGTGCCCACTCAGCCACTGTAGATTGGTACCTTGTACCCTCAGACATCCAAGTAATCCTGCCATCCGGATAAAAGTGAGCTGTGGAGTAGAACTGCATGATGAGTTCCTCGTTCCACTTTGTGAGCTTCTGCCCAACAAAGTCCTCTACTCCACACGCTTTGAAGCTGTCCTGAACTCCTGGATAGTGCTCTTCATTCTCCCTGATATAGGTCCAGTCGACCCATCTCATGTCAGACGATTGGCTTCTTGTCAAGCAAAACAGTCTCATAAAAATCTTGTTGCTCCTTTGTGTGAAATCTGTAGTCCACGGCAGTCCTTCTCCTAGAAGCATATGGATCTGCTTCTCTCCATTTTCCGAGCCCTGAGTCTCTCCTGAGCTTCATGTCCTCAGCCACAGGATGATCATCGTTGTGGTCTGGGATCTTGGGCTTGAGCTTCCGAAGGACACTCTCTTCCTCTTCTTCAATAGCTTCAGGCACTGGGGCCTTGTTCTTTTCTGCAGCAGGTATACTCCTTGTGTTTCTCTTTGGAGCTGTCTTAGGCTTAGGTGCAACCTTAGGAGCTTCCTTGGGCTTGGATGCAGCTCTCCCTGACCTTATGGCATCTCCCATAAGTTTGGCTGCCTTGGGTGCTGGTGCAACAACCTCTTCTTCCTCCTCCTCTTCTACCATGATGGAGGCTCTCCCAAGCACTTTGGCTACAGTCTTCTTTACTCTCTCTTTCCTCTTCTTCCCCTCAGCAGCAATGGGCTCAATGGGAGCAGGTGCAGGCTTCTCAGTTGATGCTCTAGCCTTTGACATTGGCTGCCTCCCTGCTGGCCTCTAGATTTTCAGGCCTGGCTTTGAGCCTTGAGCTGGCTCAACCCTTTTGGAAGTGGCCTCTTCCTCTGCCACATAGTCTTCATCCTCAGAATCAGACGTTCTCTTCTTCCTTTGACGTGTGGCAACCTTAGGCAGATTGCTGGGTGTGCTCCTGCTGCCATCATTAGAAGAACTTGAGGGGCTAGTGCCCTCACTCATCACAACTTGCTGCTCTGAGAGGTTTTGGCTGTCACTTTGATCAGACATGTTGCAAACTGACTGCTGACCCTGTGAATAGATTATAGAAGAGATAGAGTGGATGAGCATCACAAAAAGGCAGAGATTTTTGCAAAAGATTAATTCAAAAACTTAGTTTTAGTTTTCCACAGAAAGCATCTCGGATCTACCGATTTTCAAACTCGGTGACACCGAAGCAGTTTTGGCACCAGAACTGGTGAACTTGGTCAGACCGAGTCACAGTTCGGTGGCACCGAGACTGCTAGGGTTTCACAGAATTCCAAAATCGGTCGCACCGATAAGTTATTCTCGGTCAGACCGAGTTTAACTTGTGCAATGGCAAAAGCCAGATCGGTGGGACCGAGTTTTTCAACTCGGTGGGTCCGAGATGGTTTCGGCGGAAACCTAACCCTAAAATTTTCGAATTAAACCTAATCTACGAGAGTTTTGACTGGATAGAAGTTTATCAATCGTGGCAAGATACATGATAATCACAATGTGCTGGGAATCAGATTGAGGAATAGCACAATGATCAAGTCCATACCCTAGTTCGGCGTGGACTTGCTACGGCGGCAACGGCGGGGCAGAAATCCGTTGACGGCGGCGAAGACCAGCTACTGGGGGCTGCTGGCGGCGAGGAGACGATCCGGAGACCTCGAGGGCAGAGCAGGCTATCGCGCGGGCAAGGAGGTTTCGGAGAAATTTCCAAAATTCTGCCCGTCACTATATATAGCCCGACCCTGTCGGTGTGACCGAGTGGAACAACTCGGTGGCACCGAGATGCAAAACTGTGTACAGTTATTGCAACTCGGTGTGACTGAAAAGTTCAAATCGGTTGCACCGAGATCAAAAACCTAGATCAACTTAATGAACTCGGTAGGACCGAAAATGGAGTATCGGTCAGACCGAGATTCATAAAGAGGTTTTGGAAGTTTAAGTCTATGACGAATCGGGGACTCCGAGCGCTCCTCACACAGAGTGGTTCGAATCTGACTTGATCAAATTTTGTGATGCACCATGAATAGAGTTTGAGACGAGAAAAGCATAGATAGCTAGAGGAGGTTCTTAGGCATTCTTGTCCATCCACTTGGCAAAAGAAGAAAAAGCTAACCAATCAAAGCAACAAGTGGATGTCCTCGAATGAGTAAAATATGCAATCAGCATGCTCACACAATAAGATGGCAAATGAAATATGTGGCAAAGCATGCACAACCAATTCTAGCATCTATCAAGCAATTTGCGATGACTAGGTCATCTATATATGAGTATATTGACTTAGGAGTCAAGTGAGAACGCTTGATCGTAGGTCATACTCATCGTTTAAGCTCAAGTGGGGTTACCACTTTTACATAAAGCATCATTTTGTTCACATCTTTAGAGTTGCTTTAGCTCAAGTCTTAGAGTAAAGCTCCCCCTAGATGTGATATCCCCCCTAAGAGGGATGAACTAACCTTGGGTTTTGTCGATGATGACTTCATGTAGATATTGAAGATGTGGATGCTCAATGTTGATGTAGATCTCTTGGAGCTATCCTTTTGAGTGAATTGCACTTTCAATACCTACATGGGTTAGTCCCACAAGGAACAAACAAGGATATCCATAGACATAGAGTGATGCACACAAGAGATGATGTCCATGAAAACTTTAGGTTACCTTGTCCCTTGTCTTACCAACAAGAGGGTTTGTGACTCCTTGAACTAGTGCAAGATGTGGAAGTTGATTGCACTTGTTCTTGCCAAAATGATGAGAGTGAAGTATGTTGGCGGAGTCACCCTCGAGAACTCTCTAGTTATTCTTCTTTTGGATCCACATCATCTTGATGGGAATCCTTGGAGTTGTAGTCGTACTTGATGAAGTGGAACTTGAAGTAGTCTTGGGAATCCACTTGACTAAGGTCTTTGGAGCTTCTTCAAATGTATCAATTTCCTCTTGAATCTTGTCCTTGCCTTTTTGCTCGTAGTCTTGTGGTGGAAGATCATATTGAGCTTGTGTCCCTTTGAAAGCAGTACACTTCTCTTGTTGAGGGACAAACTTCGTTTGGGGTATTGATCTTCTTCCCATTCAACTCCATTGGCATTGAACTTTCGTTCAAAACCAACACCTTGATTCTTCCGGTGCATTCCTTGCTTGCGCACAATTTCCTCGAATTGCTTACTCCCGGCAAGGCTCTTGTACACTCCTTTCTCTATAATTCCCTTCAATAAGCTATTTTCTTGCTCAAGTGTAACTTGGCTAAGAGAATCATTAGTGGAATCAAGAGAACTACTAGAAGCAACAATATTGGATTTAGCATGATCATTGTTACTACTAGAGGAGGAATCTTTCTTGTTAGATTTGACTTGAGGCATGTAAGTGGATAAGAGTAAATGCTTGGCAATGTAAGAAGAACTTTTCTTGCGGAGATCATCATTGATTGCCTTTAAGAACTCATGCTCTTGCTCAAGATTGAGCTTTTCAAAGCGTAGCTTCTCATGATCCCTTAAAAGTTCTCGATGATCTTCGAAGATAGTGTCATGAGCTAACTTAAGAATTTTTAGTTCTTTAGTTAGAGCCTCAATCTTCTCCTTATCATTGTCATTCGTTTTATCTTGATTAGCATGATTAATTGGTCTTTCATCATAGTATTCATCACTAGAGTTGTCACCAATCAAATCATCACCTAACAAGTCATCTTCATCACTATTGAAATCAACATACTCGGGGTGTGTTACCTTAGGACCTTTGGCCATGAAGCATCTTCCAATTCCTTCATTTGGTGAGTCAAATATGTCGTAGGAGTTGGATGACACAAGTGCTAGACCGGCAACACCTTCATCTTGAGTATCTTCGGAGTCGGAGTGATAACTTCTCTCAGAGTGGCTGTCGGAGTCGGAGCCGGATACCCATTCACCAACATGAGCTTGATGTCTTTGTCTTGTGTAGCTCCTTGATGATTTTTCCTTCCTTTCCGAATCCTTGCTTCTCCGTGGGTATCTTCGTTCATAACGATCATCTCTACTCCTTCTCTCTCTTGGCGGTGATCCTTTGCTTCTTCTTCTTGGAGAATCTTCTCTTTTCTTGTAGGGAGCCGTACACTCATTGGAATAGTGTCCGGGTCTTCCACAATTGTAACAGTTTCGCTCTCCACTAGAAGATCTTTTGTCATTGTAGGACCTTGATTTGGAGCTTCTATCTTTGCTTCTACTCTTGTAGAACTTGTTGAAGTTCTTCACCATTAAGCTCAATTCTTCATTGAAGTCTTGTTTCTCACTTGATGATGTAGGGGCTTCACATGAGGCTTTGTGGGCACCACTTGATTTGTTGTGAAGTTCCTCTTTATCCTTAAGTGACATCTCATGAGCGACAATCCTTCCAATCACCTCCGTTGGCTTGAGATCTTTGTAATTGGGCATCATTTGGATCAATGTGCACACGGTATCATATTTTCCATCCAAGGCTCTTAGGATCTTCTTGATGATGAATTTATCGGTCATCTCTTCACTTCCTAAGCCGGCAAACTCATTTGTGATGAGAGCAAGCCTAGAGTACATTTCAGCGACACCTTCACCATCCTTCATCTTGAACTTGTCAAGTTGGCTTTGAAGCACATCCAACTTGGATTCCTTGACGGAGTCGGTACCTTCGTGCATATCAATCAAAGTGTCCCAAATTTCCTTTGCATTCTCAAGGCGGCTGATTTTGTTGAATTCATCAGGGCACAATCTGTTGAAGAGAATATCACAAGCTTGAGCATTGTATTGCAACATCCTCAACTCATCCGCGGTAGCTTCATGGTTTGGTTCTTTCCCATCAAAGAAGTCACCTTGCAAACCAACACACACAATAGCCCAAACGGCGGGGTTATGTCCAAGAATATGCATTTTCATTTTGTGCTTCCAACTAGGAAAATTAGTACCATCAAAGTAAGGACCTCTACGGTGATAATTTCCCTCGCTAGACGCCATACTCTCCTAGGTTGTGAAACCAAGGCTATGACCACCAAAAGCTATGGAGATCAAGCAAATGGAGACCAAAACTCTGATACCACTTGTAGGATCGAAAGTATGTCTAGAGGGGGGGTGATTAGACTACTTGACCAAATAAAAACTTAACCTTTTCCCAATTTTAGTTCTTGGCAGATTTTAGCTATTTTAGGACAAGTCAAGCAATCATCACATAATTCAAGCATGCATGCAAAGAGTATATTGGCAGTGGAAAGTAAAGCATGCAACTTGCAAGAATATAAGGGAAGGGTTTGGAGAATTCAAACGCTATTGGAGACACGGATGTTTTTCCCGTGGTTCGGATAGGTGGTGCTATCCTACATCCACGTTGATGGAGACTTCAACCCACGAAGGGTAACGGTTGCGCGAGTCCACACAGGGCTCCACCCAAGGGCAACGGTTGCGCGAGTCCATGGAGGGCTCCACCCACGAAGGGTCCACGAAGAAGCAACCACCCACAAAGGGTCCACGAAGAAGCAACCTTGTCTATCCCACCATGGCCAACGCCCATGAAGGACTTGCCTCACTAGCGGTAGATCTTCATGAAGTAGGCGATCTCCTTGCCCTTACAAACTCCTTGGTTCAACTCCACAATCTTGTCAGAGGCTCCCAAGTGACACCTAGCCAATCTAGGAGACACCACTCTCCAAGAAGTAACAAATGGTGTGTAGGTAATGAACTCCTTGCTCTTGTGCTTCAAATGATAGTCTCCCCAACACTCAACTCTCTCTCATAGGATTTGGATTTGGTGGAAAGAAGATTTGAGTGGAAAGCAACTTGGGAAGGCTAGAGATCAAGATTCATATGGTAGGAATGGAATGTCTTGGTCTCAACACATGAGTAGGTGGTTTTCTCTCAGAACATATGAGTAGGAATGATGTGTGTGTTCTGATGGCTCTCTCTCGAATGAGAAGGAGGTGGAGGGGTATATATAGCCTCCACTCAAAATCCAACCGTTACACAGTTTTCCAATCTCGATGGGACCGAATAAATAAACTCGGTCTGACCGAAGTAGTAAACCTAGTGACCGTTAGGAATTTCGGTGGGACTGACATGCAACTCGGTAGGACCGATTCGGTTAGGGTTTGGGCATAACGTAATCTCAGTGAGACCGATTACACAAACTCGGTGGGACCGAGTTTGGTAATTAGCTAACCAGAGAGTTGGTCAGGCAAACTTGGTGGGTCCGATTTGCTCTTTCAGTGGGACCGAGTGGAACTCGGTGAGACCGAAAAGTTACAAAGGGGAAACACTGAGTTTACATTGCAATCTCGGTGGGACCGATTCGCTCTTTCGGTGGGACCGAAAAGTTACGAAAGGGAAACAGAGAGTTTGCAACCCCATCTCGGTGGGACCGAGATCCTTATCGGTAGGACCGAATTGCTAGGGTTTGGCAGTGGCTAATGACAATTGAAACTCGGTGGCGCCGGATAGGAAAAATCGGTAGGACCGAGTTTGACTTAGAGTTTAGGTCATATGTGGATATGGGAAAGTAGTTGAGGGTTTTTGGAGCATATCATTAAGCACATGAAGCAAGAGGCTCATTAAGCAACACCTCATCCCTCCTTGATAGTATTGGCTTTTCCTATGGACTCAATGTGATCTTGGATCACTAAAATATAAAATGAAGAGTCTTGAGCTTTTGAGCTTGAGCCAATCCTTTGTCCTTAACATTTTGAGGGTTCCACTTTCACATCCACGCCATGCCAATCATTGAGCTTTCCTGAAATAATCATCTTGGAATAGTATTAGCTCAATGAGCTATATGTTGTTATGAATTACCAAAACCACCTAGGGATAGTTGCACTTTCAATCGTATCACCATCACACTTCTAACTTTACCGTTTTTCTTAGTTCGATCCTTTTGGTTATATCTTGATCTAGTAGAATAAAGTGTAGTATGATCTAGCTTTGAGTCTTTGTGTTGATCCTTATCTATGTAATCGAGTCCGTGAGCTATATATGATAAAGATTAGTCCTGAGTCGAGGGCTTGGTTATTGAAAGTGCTAGTGATCAACTAGAGGGGGGGGGGGTGAATAGGCGATTTTTATGAAAGTCTTCAATACATGTAAGTTTCTAAGACAAGCGATAGAAATAAACCTATTACCATGCAGCGGAAGGTAGACTACACTAGGAAAACCATAGTTAAGTATTCAATGAAGTGAAAGCACAATGACTAATAGCAGCTAGGCAGTAAGGATCAGGTAGGAAGATATTGTGAAGCCAATCAGAACAAGTAATCACTCAGTGAAGTCAAATGGTGATGCAATCATACAATGACTTCACAAGGACCAACAGTAAGTAAAGGGAAGGGAAAGATGAAACCAGTGAATCGTTGAAGACAATGATTTGTTGGACCAGTTCCAGTTGCTGTGACAACTGTACGTCTGGTTAGGGAGGCTGAGCTTCAACTCAGAAGACATCGTCTTCACCTTATTCCCCTTGAGCTAAGGACACCCAGTCCTCGCCCAATCACTCTGGTAAGTCTTCAAGGTAGAATTCCAAACCTTCACAGACTTCCTTCACCGGCGATCCACAATGACTCTTGGATGCTCAGAACGCGACGCCTAACCGGCTGGAGGATTCACAATCCTCAAGTGTAATAAGTCTTCAGATCACACAGACAGGAAGATTTTTTATGTCTTCAATTAAGGACTAAGATCGAGTCATTTCAGCGTCTAACAGATCATCGCTTTTGTCTAACAGTTTTTGAATGTGTTCCATAGCTTTCTGTTGTTCAGTTGCAATTTTAGCAAGTGTTTTGTAGCTGGGTTTGGAACCACAACCAGAGTCATCGTCACTAGATGTTTGATAGTGAGTAGTGCGTGTGTTTACCTTGGTACCGCGTGCCATGAAGCAGTAGGAAGGAGCGGAGTAGTCCTTGTCATTTGCATCAGTGTTGGTGATGAAGTCATTGTCTTCAGTGTTGAAGATGGACTTGGCAACGTATGTTGTAGCCAGACTCGCAACGCCAGAATCGGACTCCTCCTCAGACTCCACCTCCGCCTCCTCAGAAGCAGACTCCTCCTCAGAATCCATTTCCTTACCAACAAATGCACGTGCCTTGCCAGATGAGCTCTTCTTGTGTGATGAAGACCTTGAGGAAGACTTGGAAGAAGACTTTGAGTATTTCTTCTTCTTCTTCTTATCGTCAGAGTCATACTCCTTGCTCTTCTTCTTCTTCTTCTTCTTGTTCTCATTGTCCCACTGTGGACACTCAGAGATGTAGTGGCCAGGTTTCTTGCACTTGTGACATGTTCTCTTCTTGTAGTCATGAGCAGAAGCTTCATCATTTCTTGAGCTTGATCATGATGACTTTTTGAAGCCTTTCTTCTTGGTGAATTTTTGGAACTTCTTCACAAGCATAGCAAGCTCCTTTCCAATGTCTTCGGGATCATCAGAACTGCTGTCAGATTCTTCTTCAGATGAGGAGACAGCCTTTGCCTTCAAGGCACAAGTTCGCCCATAGTTGGGACCGTAGATGTCTCTTTTCTCAGAAAGCTGAAACTCGTGTGTGTTGAGCCTCTCAAGTATGTCAGACGGATCGAGTGTCTTGAAATCAGGACGTTCTTGAATCATCAGGGCTAGGGTGTCAAACGAACTATCAAGTGATCTCAGGAGTGTCTTGACGACTTCATGCTTGGTGATCTCAGTAGCACCGAGGGCTTGAAGCTCATTTGTGATGTCAGTGAGTCGATCAAACGTGAGCTGGACATTCTCATTGTCATTTCTCTTGAAGCGGTTGAAGAGGTTGCGAAGGACACTGATTCTCTGATCTCTCTGGGTTGAGACGCCTTCGTTGACCTTGGAGAGCCAGTCCCAGACTAGCTTAGATGTCTCCAAAGCACTCACGCGGCCATACTGTCCTTTGGTCAGATGACCACAAATGATATTCTTGGCAGTAGAGTCCAGTTGAACGAACTTCTTGACATCAGCAGCAGTGACACCTTCTCCAGCCTTGGGAACGCCGTTCTTGACGACATACCATAGGTCGACATCAATGGCTTCAAGATGCATGCACATCTTATTCTTCCAGTAGGGATATTCAGTTCCATCAAAGACGGGGCACGCAGCGGAGACTTTAATTATCCCTGCAGTCGACATAGCTAAAACTCCAGGTGGTTAAACCGAATCACACAGAACAAGGGAGTACCTTGCTCTGATACCAATTGAAAGTGCTAGTGATCGACTAGAGGGGGGGTGAATAGTCGATTTTTATGTAAGTCTTCAATACATGTAAGTTTCTAAGACAAACAACGATAGAAATAAACCTATTACCATGCAGCGGAAGGTAGACTACACTAGGCAAACCATAGTCAAGTATTCAATGAAGTGAAAGCACAATGACTAATAGCAGCTAGGCAGTAAGGATCAGGTAGGAAGATGTGAAGCCAATCAGAACAAGTAATCACTCAGTGAAGTCAAAATGGTGATGCAATCGTACAATGACTTCACAAGACCAACAGTAAGTAAAGGGAAGGGAAGGATGAAACCAGTGACTCGTTGAAAAGACAATGATTTGTTGGACCAGTTCCTATTGCTGTGACAACTGTATGTTTGGTTAGGGAGGCTGAGATTCAACTCAGAAGACCTCGTCTTCACCTTATTCCCCTTGAGCTAAGGACACCCAGTCCTCGCCCAATCACTCTAGTAAGTCTTCAAGGTAGACTTCCAAACCTTCACAGACTTCGTTCACCGGCGATCCACAATGACTCTTGGATGCTCAGAACGCGACGCCTAACCGGCTGGAGGATTCACAGTCCTCAAGTGTAATAAGTCTTCAAATCACACAGACATGAAGACTTAAGTGATGCCTAACACTCTTTGGCTCTGGGTGTTTAGGGCTTTATCCTCGCAAGGAGTTCTCTCTCAAAGGCTTCGAGGTGGGTTTCTCTCAAATGACAAAAGCCGTACTTTAACTCTGAGCAGCCAACCGTTTATGGTTGTAGGGGGTGGGCTATTTATAGCCACTAGTCAAACTGGCCTGATTTGTCCGAAATGACCCTGGGTCACTAAGGAACTGACACGTGTTCCAACGGTCAGATTTCAAACACACACGGCAACTTTACTTGGGCTACAGGCAAAGCTGACTTGTCCAACTCTGGACAAGATTCGCTCTCATAGTCTTCAGTCGAAGACATAGGATTTTGGTTAAGCATCACTTCAGTCATTCTGACTGGTTCTCTTGGACCCCACTTAACAGTACGGTGGTTCCTATGACTCAACAAAGAAAAACACAGAACGAAGAAACTGCTAAGTCTTCGCGCTCCATAGTCTTCACGCGATGTCTTCTCATGTCATAGTCTTCAATGTGAATGTCTTCACATACCACCTTTGACTTGAATGTCTTCATACATTTTTAGGGGTCATCTCTGGTAGGAAAACCGAATCAATGAGGGACTTCTACCTGTGTTATCCTGCAATTCTCACAAACACATTAGTCCCTCAACTAGGTTTGTCGTCAATACTCCAAAACCAACTAGGGGTGGCACTAGATGCACTTACAATCTCGCCCTTTTTGGTGATTGATGACAAACTAGTTGAAGTTTTCAACGGGGAATATAATATGTGAAATTGTGAAGGATAGGGAATTGTCTTCATAAGTTGCAAGGGCTCCCCCTGAAGATGTGCATATAAGCAATTTGCTTTTGGAATGCAAATGCACATGGGAGGTTGTACTTGTGGAGATCCTCTTCAACTTGTGATGACAATTCATCATGCATGAAAAGTATGTGAAGATAATGACATGCATAATGAAAAATGGACGTCTGCAAAATGATCTAAGTGCGGAATTTATCGTCGCACATGCGGAATTTATCATCGCATCACAGAATAGCAAATAAGTAGCAGACGACCATCGAGTTTAAGTGTTACAACTCAAAGAACCAAATGTATCAAAACAAGAGTTGTAAACACTAGGCAAAACATAAAGCAACCGCCCATATGGACCCGCTTGAAGACTATCAAACTCATATGCTTCTCCCCCTTTTGTCAGTAAGGACCAAAAAGGTTTGAAGACATAGAGCGTCTACTCGTTCCCATAAGGAGTAGGTGAAGTAGCAAGGTCGTCGGTGTTGTTCAGCGATGCAGACGAACTCGGGCAGTGTCGATGCGTGCTGAAGTAGGAGGCGGTGAAGTGGCATCATCTTCGTCCTCGATCACTCTGGCATTCACAGTTGCCGCGGAGGAAGAGAACTCAAAGTCTTCAAGAGACGGAGTTCGTCGCAGTACAGTCCTTCTTGGAGGTGTAGAGTCAAACTTGAAACGTTTAGAGAAGCCATCCTCTTGAAGATCATCTTCAGAACACATAAGCGTCAGCCCTTTCCATGTACGCCGACAGGTTTCATGGGCAACAAAAGCATTCTTGGTGGCAAGATTGCGAATGCGGTTGACATCCACCAAGAGGCTTTGCATTTGGCGCTTCAGCCAGTCATGATGCCTATCCTGTTTCTGATGAAGGGCAACCAGAAGCTCTCGGTCATTGAGAACACGAGATCGCTTCTTGGGCCGTTGGGCAATAGTGCTTTCAGTGGCTTCAGTGAGGGCACGATGAGGTGCACGTGTAGTACCAGCCAGAGGATAAACACGAGTAACTGCTTCAACTCATTCAATGTTTTGAGAGAAGCTTTGATGCTCAGCATTCTGAAGACTAAGAGGCTCCTTGGCTGGCTCTGGATAGATGGCTTCAACGGACATATCAACGTCAGGCAGAAAGATCCGATGATTGCGAGCAGAGGGCTGATATGAGACAGCTGAGTGTAGTTTGATCAGCCGCATTATCCATGGAGCGTAAAACTTCAAGCCAAAAAGATCAAATTCTGATGCAGCAAGTTGGCGGATGAAGAAGTCTTGTGCATTGAAGCATGTGCCGTGAAGAATATAAAAGACCAAAGTCTTCATTGCACCTTCCAGCTTTGCATGTGGAGAATGTCCTTTGATGGGCCAGAGAGTTCGCCTGATAATGTGATAGATAGTGCGTGGCAGATACTCAAGGTCTTCAACAAAGAACTCCTTAGGATATGCAGCATCTGGAGGCAAAGTCTTCATCATGCTAAGCATCTGACTCATGTTCGGTTCAGGCTTCTGAAAGATGCTCTCCATAGCTGCACTGTGAAGCTGACAACCAGGTTCATAAAGATCTCCAGGAGTGGGCCGACCAGTGAGCTCAATGATATCAAAGGCTTTGGCTTCATGATGAACATTGCCGGTCATCCACTCAAGGACCCAAGTCTTCGGATCTCTGTTGTAGCCACGAATGTGAAGAGTGGCATAGAATTGGAGCAGCAACTCTTCGTTCCAATGCTCTTGGTCGGTGACGAAATGCAACAGTCCAGACTCTTTGAAGCAATCCAGAGCTTCTTCCAAGCAAGGCAGACTAGTTATGGCTTCAGTATCAAGACGCATATGAGGGAAAATGCGACCTTGATTGTACAGAATGCATGAGTAATAACTTCCCTGCGGATAGCTCCAGAACTGATTAGAAGATATTCTTTCCCTTGAGTAGGGGTTCTTGGCGCTATTGAAGAAGGTGCTATCTTCTTTGAAGCCGTTGACATTAAAGGATCCGGGTGCTGATGCAGGACCTGGAAACCTGGGCATACCTTGGCATTGGCTTCTGTACCTGAGGCCTGTGCTCAACGTGATAGTCAAACTGAGGACCAGCAGCAGGCGCAGTAACAGGAGCAGTAGCATCATTGGCTTCACTGACTTCTGGCACATTGGTTGGTGCGGGCTCCACATTTGCTTCAGCCATGACAACGTCATTGGCTTCATTTGTGTTGGTGGTGGCAGCCTCAAGATTCTCAACCTCCACTTGATGAGCTGGAGGGTCGGGCACAGACACGTTCTCCTCGAGAACAGCTTCTTCAGTAATGGGGGGAGTAGGGACACGTTCTTCTTCTCGTGTGTCGTCGGCTGATGCAGCCGGAATGTCTTCAGCAGCTTTAGCCTCAGACTTGGAGACATTCACAGTAGGAGTGGCATCTGGAAACACTTGACGTGCAACAGATTGGTGTGGCACTTCTCCTTTTGGAACGCTCGAAAGAGGGACTTGAGACCTTGGTCCTTTGCGAAGCCTGCGTAACGCTGGCGACGCCTCTGGAGACGGAGTTGGCTGGGCCTCAAAGTCATCATCTTCTTCTTGCCGGGGTGGTGTGACTTGTTGTTGTGGGTGATCAGCCCATGATGCATCCTGAGCGATTGGCGTCAGAGGACGACCAATGCTGATGAGTTCGCTGTGCGTAAGCACAGGCGATGATACCAAGTTGTGCTCGATCTGAGGAAGAACTACATCATCTTCAACATTGTCATGGTGACCAATGTCTTCAGCAGCGGTGGGATCAGCTGCTGGAATGTCTTCAGCTTCATGAGCCTCTGTGGAAGCAGGCTCATGGACAGTCAGTTGGCGCTCTTGATGTTCAGCGGCAAGGCGAACCATGGAGATAGGTTCAACAAATAAGGGCTCTGTGGGAGCAGCCCGATCCTTCTTGGTCTTGCGCTTCTTCTTGGAGGGAGCAGCAGCAGAGGCTTCAGGATGTTTCGTCTTTCTCGTTTCAGCCTCAGCAGTCCTCATCTTCTTCAGTTCTGAAGCGGTCGACCTGACCTTTGGCTTCGAGCCAGTCATGCTGGCTGGGAAGACAATGGGATGTGCTTCCTGCCTTGGTGCTTCGGGTTCGGCCACAGCTGGCTTCTTCTTCTTCTTTGCAGCCATCCTGGGATCGATGCCAGGACGACCAAGGGCCTTGCGCTTCTCAGCCTCATTGTAGGCTTGCACACACTTGTCAGCCAGGCTCTTCATGCGCTCACGAGAACCCTAAGCTTCTTCACGCTTCTTGAGAAAGGCTTCTTTGAGCTCGTGCAGCATGATCTTGAAATTTTTGACCTCTTGCACGCTGAGCTTGGCCATATGCTTCTTGAACTGAGCTTTCTCAAAGTCGATCTTTTGCTTCAGTTCAATGATGCACTGAGCTAGAGCAAGCTCTGAAGCAATGGCGCCATGGAAGGCGACACTGAGGCCAATTGGAAGTTGCAGATCTTCAAAGCTGAGGTTGGGCGTGTCAAACCACTCATCAATGAAGTTGTGGATGATTGCCACGTCAAAGAGAGGCAAATCATTGAAGATTTCTGCTTCTTCTTTGCTCTTGATCAGTTGCTCAAGAGCATCATCTGCAAGATCTTCATCGCTGGATAGATCAATGGCGTCGTTGCGCAGAATAGCAGCAGCAGTCAGTTCTTGGCTGGTGTGTTGCAGAGGCATCTTGACTTTCGAGGGCTTGGAGATGCGTGACAAATCTTCAGACTGCACACTCTCTTCAGGAGGTGCAATAGCCAGTGGCTTCGCCCGTGAGATTTTTGGTGTTGAGGCAGGCCTTGAAGCTTTAGGCTGCTTCAGTTTCTTTGGCTTCGGCGGTGCAGGCGCTTCATCAGATTCAGCGTCATCTGCAGGCTCATCCACGGCTGTCCCTTGAACCATGATATGAGTGATGAGACCTTCCAGGTTGTAGAAGGGCCCGACAAGATTGGGTTCAGCTTCGCGGGTGCCATCGGCACGGGGAGCAGAGGGACCAGGGTTGAAGTCTAGTCCCAATGACTTCTTGTTCTGCTTCGCCGAATTCTGGGCAAACTGGAAGTTGCGCTTGAACAGATTGATGTCACGACACCATAGCAATGATGATGGGTCAGCATCCGCAGGCTGTGGTCCACGGACCATGCAGGGATAGAAGCCTTGTTCAATGGCTTCATCTCTAGACCTGGGTTGAAGATTTTTGTATAGGATGTCTCCCCATGGTCGCTTGATGGCATTCTTCTCAGCATATTCCTTGGTCACAAACCTGTACTTGAACCACTGTTCTGCCCAATATCATCGAATCCATTGGATTCGTGTCTTGCGCTGATTGTAATCCTCTTCTGGATCTGTCTTGTACAGCTCTGAGAGGTCATCGGGCAGATCTCTTGATGTTTCACCTCGACGCTTTCTGCCACCCTTCCTTACTGATTTCTCTGCAGCCATGAACTTTAAACTGAATGGCTTCAACATGTTCAAAGGCTTCAAAGGCTTTCGCTTGCTGGACAAATAGGAACTAGCTTCGGGAGAATTTATATGATGCTGTAAGAATTCTGCAAATGAATGCAGACTATGAGAACCAAGGGATTCTCCCACAGACATGTACCTGTGACAGCATTAAGGTGCGAGGGAAGGGGAAGAGGTCATATGCATTCTCAGAAGATTTTGAAGATAAATCAGTTTAGAAGACATTGACCTCATCGTGCGAAGACATTCACTCATAGATAAGGAGTTGGTTCCAGATTTGTATGAATCCACGGATCAGTACAAGTGCGGAATCTAACTACTTTGTGAAGCATAAGTGAACATACTAGGCATATTATGAGATGCAGTATGAAATAGATCCAACTTGTGTGAATAGAAACTTCTTGTGGCAGAAAGTGATGAATCTATAAGATCAAAGGGGCCGTAAAAAGGAAGTTTTATTTACCACACGAAGAACTGCTAGACGGAGTGGAAGAGGAGGCCGAGAAGTTCGATCGTCCGTGCCCTAACGTGGCGATGGAGGACACCTACGGCGATGGCGGAGAAGATGATGTCCGCGGCCGGTGTGAGGACGGCGCCGGAGAGGTCGCGGCAGCTAAGCACTTCGTCGCCGGCGTCGTCAAGGGCTAGCGGTGGCGCTAGGGTTCGTGCGAGAGTGGAAGAAAGGATAACGACTGTGGTGAGACGTGTATTTATAGGGACAGGGACGGCACAGTGTTATTACACAGGTGCCCCTGGCGATTCACATCTGAAGGACACGTGGCCATCATGCAACATATCGGAGGTTGTTCCACGTTCCCACGCATGCCTGGATTGTCGGGTGGTCGTTCCCACTTCTCCGGGTTTCAGATGAAGGAATTAGCATTCAAAGCGGACTTAATGTTTGTCTCTGTATCTTCTGCTGACAAGGACGCAGAGAAGACATTCGACAGTTTCAAGAGAATGCATATAATTTGGAGAGATAGTATTTGAGATAGAAAGCATAGAGAGGTTAGGGTCCGATCACATTCACTTAGTTCAAAATATTCAACAAGAAGACATAGCTATAAGTGAATGCTGTAGAGGACACAACACTAGTATTGTTGGGGAACGTAGTAATTTCAAAATTTTCCTACGCACACGCAAGATCATGGTGATGCATAGGAATGAGAGGGGAGAGTATGATCTACGTACCCTTGTAGATCGACAACGGAAGCGTTTGGTTGATGTAGTCGTACGTCTCCACGGCCCGACCGATCAAGCACCGAAACTACGGCACCTCCGAATTCTAGCACACGTTCAGCTCGATGACGATCCCCGGACTCCGATCCAGCAAAGTGTCGGGGAAGAGTTCCGTCAGCACGACGGCGTGGTGACGATCTTGATGTACTACCGTCGCAGGGCTTCGCCTAAGCACCGCTACAATATTATCGAGGACTATGGTGGAAGGGGGCACCGCACACGGCTAAGAATATGATCACGTGGATCAACTTGTGTCCCTAGGGGTGCCCCTGTCTCCGTATATCAAGGTTCAAGAGGGGGAGGCCGGCCGGCCATCATAGGGCGCGCCAGGAGGAATCCTACTCCCTCTGGGAGTAGGACTTCTCCCCCAATCCTAGTTGGAATAGGATTCGCGAGGTGGGAAAAGAGAGAGAGAGAAGGAAGGGGGCGCCGGCCCCCTCTCTCCTTGTCCTATTCGGACTAGGGGGAGGGGCGCGCGGCCCAGCCCTGGCCGCCTCTCCTCTTCTTCCACTAAGGCCCATTAAGGCCCATGTACCTCTCGGGGGGTTCTGGTAACCTCCCGGTACTCCGGTAAAATCCCGATTTCACCCGGAACACTTCCGATATCCAAATATAGGCTTCCAATATATCAATCTTTATGTATCGACCATTTCGAGACTCCTCGTCATGTCCATGATCACATCCGGGACTCCGAACAACCTTCGGTACATCAAAACGTATAAACTCATAATATAACTGTCATCGAAACCTTAAGCTTGCGGACCCTACGGGTTCGAGAACAATGTAGACATGACCGATACACGTCTCCGGTCAATAACCAATAGCGGGACCTGGATGCCCAT